>NW_028122291.1:0-68841 GCF_965194805.1 Balaenoptera borealis
TTTAGCTATAGAACAGGACAGGATGAGCTCTGACCGAGAAACTGGGATACCCTGTTTCTTCGTGAAACCTCTTTTTCCCTCTCACAGCCATGCCTGCCGTGAGTATAAGGCTGACAACCACAGTGTTTTTAAGGATCTTCAAGGCGCAGAAGAGGAGCTTTCAAGGTGGGAAAACAAGGCCCGTCCCATCAGGCACCATCTCCAGGATGACACTCAGAGTAAGTGTCTCAGGGTACTGGCAGGTCAAAAGAGACCTAGCTACCTCCCTGGCTCTTCCTGATTCAACTTTTCTACACAGGGTGTTCTGCGTGTAGTGAACTGCCTAGACGAAAGAGGGCCCTAGGTCTCTGAGGGTCCGGTGCCTCTCCCAAAAGCCTGAAGTGTTCCACAGAAAACTGTGCTGTAGTGGAAGTTGCAATGCAAGCTGCCTTTCTCCTTGAGATACGGTGACTTAAGCTATGAGGTCCTAGAAGGACTTGTAAGCAGAGAGTTTTTCTCAGTACAGCTCAGACTAGGGCAACGAGGACGACTTCCACGGCATGCCTGACTTTCTAGAACCGTGTTCATGAAACCTTTCGGTAGTTGGGGATATCTAGCTCCCCGAGTAAAGCGTGCAGCGTGTTACCCTTCACTCGGCCTACCCAGGGGCATCCTGACGGGCCTACGGGTCTGACTGTGGCCCAGCAAGCCCAGGGAAGCCTTGGAGTACTCAGTGTCTTTGTATGGAAACGAGTGCTGCCGCGAGGCATTTAGGAGTCCTGAAAACCTTACTAGCGTTCATCTAACGCAGGAGAACTTCTAAGGCCTCATGGAAACTGTTGCACGCCTACCCGCTACTTGGCATATCAGGGCCCACCTTCGAAGTGAGAGCTCCCTTTGAGTTTCCTTTAGCTATGAAACAGGACAGGATGAGCTCTGACTCGGAAACTAAAATACCCTGTCTCTTCGTGTAACCTCTTTTTCCTCTAACAGTCATGCCTGCAATGAGTATAAGCCTGACAACAACAGGGTTTTTAAGGGAGCTTCAAGGCGCAGAAGAGGAGCTTTCAAGGTGGGAAAACAAGGCCAGTCCCGTCAGGCACCATCTCCAGGTTGACACGCAGCGGTAAGTGTCTCTGGCTTCTGGCAGGTCAAAAGAGACCTAGCTACCTCCCTGGCTCTTCCCTCATTCAACTTTTCTACACAGGGTGCTCTGCGTGTAGTGAACTGCCTAGACGAAAGAGTGCCCTAGGTCTCCTAGGGTCCTGTGCCTCTCCCAAAAGCCTGAATTGTTCCACAGAAAACAGTGTTGTAGTGGAAGTTGCAATGCAATCTGCCTTTAATCTTGAGATACGGTGACTTGTTATGAGGTCCTAGGAAGGACCTGTAAGCAGAGAGTTTTTCTCAGTACAGCTGAGACTAGGGTAACGAGGACGATTTCCATGTTATGCTGGATTTTCTAGAACCGTGTTGATGAAACCTTTCTGTAGCTGGGGATACCTAGCTCCCCGAATGAAGCGTGCAGTGTGTTACCCTTTACTCCGCCTACCCATGGGCACCCTGACAGGCCTACGGGTCTGACTGTGGCCCAGCAAGCCCAGGTAGCCTTGGAGTACTCAGTGTCTTGTACGGAAACGAGTGCTGCCGCGAGGGCTCTACGAGTCCTGAATACCTTACTAGCGTTCAACTAAAGCAAGAGAGCGACTAAGGCCTCATGGAAGCCTTTGCACGCCTACTCCGCTACATGGCATATCAGGGCCCTCCTTCGAAGCGAGGGCTCACTTTGAGTTTTCCCTTTAGCTATAAAACAGGACAGGATGAGCTCTGAATCCAGAAACTGAAATACCCTGTCTCTTCGTGTATCCTCTTTTTCCTCACACAGCCATGCCTGCAATGAATATAAGGCTGACAACCACAGTGTTTTTAAGGGAGCCTTCAAGGCGCAGAAGAGGAGCTTTCAAGGTGGAAAACAAGGCCAGTCCCATCAGGCACCATCTCCAGGTTGACACGCAGCGTAAGTGTCTCTGGCTTCTGGCAGGTCCAAGAGACCTAGCTACCTCCCTGGCTCTTCCCTCATTCAACTTTTCTACACAGGGTGCTCTGCGTGTAGCGAACTGCTTAGATGAAAGACTGCCCTAGGACTCCTAGGGTCCTGTGCCTCTCCCAAAAGCCTGAAGTGTTCCACACAAAACTGTGCTGTAGTGGAAGTTGCAATGCAAGCTGCCTTTCTCCTGGAGATACGGTGACTTCAGGTATGAGGTCCTAGAAGGACTTGTAAGCAGAGAGTTTTTCTCAGTACCGCTCAGAGTAGGGCAACGAGGACGAATTTCATGGTATGCTGGACTTGCTAGGACCGTGTTCATGAAGCCGTTGGTGAACTGGGGATATCTGCTCGCCCAAGGAAGGTGCAGCGTGTGACTCTTCACTCGACCTACGTAGGGCCACCCTGAATGGCCTACGGGTCTGAGTGTGACCCAGCAATCCCAGGGGAGCCTCGGGGTACTCAGGGTCGCTGTACGGAAACGAGTGCTGCCGCGAGGGCTCTACGAGTCTGAAAAGCTTACTAGCGTTCAACTAAAGCAGAAGAGCGACTAAGGCCTCCTGGAAGCTGCTGCACGCCTACTCCACTGCATGGCGTATCAGGGCCCTCCTTCGAAGCTAGGCCTCACTTTGAGTTTCCCTTTAGCTAGAGAACAGGACAGGATGAGCTCTGAATCAGAAACTGAATACGTGTTTCTTCGTGAAACCTCTTTTCCTCTCACAGCCATGCCTGTCGTGAGTATAAGCCCGACACCAACAGTGTTTTTCAGCTAGCTTCTAGGCGCATAAAAGGAGCTTTCATGATGGGACAGCAAGGCTCGCCCCATCAGGTCCTGTTTCCAGATTGACACACAGCATAAGTAGCTGTGGTTTCTAAGAGGTCCAAAGAGGACCTGGCTACCTACTTGGCTCTGCCCAGAATCAATTTTTCTGCACAGGGTGTTGTACGTGGAGTGAAGTGCCTAGACAATAGACTGCCCTAGGTCTCTAAGAGCCCTGTGCATGTCCCAAAGCCTGAAGTGTTACACAGAACACTGTGCTTTAGTGGAAGTTGGAATGCAAGCCGTCTTTCTCCTTGAGATACGGTGACTTCAGGTACGAGGTCCTCGAAGGACTTCAAAGCAGAGAAGTTTTACTCAGTACAGCTCAGAATCGGCTGATGAGGCAGACTTCCATGGTTTGCTGGCCTTGCTAGAAACCGTGTTCCTGAGGCTGATGGTGAGCTGAGGAAATCTAGCTTTCCCAAGAAAGAGTGCAGTTTGTTATCTTTCACTCGGCCTAAAAAGGGGCACACTGAAGGGCCTACGGGTCTGAGTGTGGCCCAGCAAGCCCAGGGGAGTCCTGGGGTACTCAGAGTTCTTGTACGCAAATGGGTACTGACACGAGTGGGCCTGGAGTCTGAGAAGAGTAGTACTTTAAACTAATGCAGGACTGCGACTAAGGCCTCAAGGAAAATGCTGCACAACTACCCTTCTGGAGGGCAATCAGAGCCTTAGGTCGAGGGTAGGGCGCACCTTGAGATTCCCCTTAGCTCTAGTGCAGGGCAGGATATGCTCCCCACCAGGGCCTGGAAGCACCCTCTTTCTTTCGAGAAAACTCTTTTCTTCCAGAGCCATGCCTGGAGTGAGGACAAGTCCGACAACCACAGTGTTTTTCAGGTAGCTTCAAGGCCGCATGAATGGAGCTTTCAAGACGGGAAAACAAGGCTTGTCTCCTAAGGCCGCCATTTCCAGGCTGACACGCAGAAGAAGCATCTGTGGTTTCTAGCAGGTCAAAAGAGACCTAGCTCCTCACTGGGTCCTTGGAGAATCAACTTTTCTCTGCAGGGTGTTCTGCGTGTAGCGAACTGCCTAAATGGAAAGAATTCCCTAGGTGTCCTGGGCTCCTGGGCATCTTCCAAAAGCCTGCGGCGTTACACCAGAAAGTGTGCTCTAGTTGCACTTGGACCACAAGCCGACTCTCTCCTAGAGGTTGGTTGACTTCAGCTAGGAGCTGGTAGAAGGAACTGTAAGCAAAGAGTTTCCCTCAGTACAGCTCGGACTACTGTAAGCCAGGCAGACTGGCATGGCATGCTGCACCTACTACAACCGTGTTCCTGAGGCTGTTGGTGAGCTGAGGAAATCGAGCTCCCCCGAGGGAGCGTGCATCATGCTGCCCTTCACTCGGCACAGACACGGGGACTCCGAAGGGCCTACGTGTCTGAATGTTGATCTTCAACTCAGGGAGCCTGGGGTTACTCAGTGTCTTTGTACGGAAACGGGTGCAGACGCAAGGGAGCAGGAGTCCTGAGAAGAGTTAGTACCGTGAAACTAATGCAGAAGTGCGACTAAGGCCTCGTGGAAGCTGCGCACTCCTACCCTGCTGCATGGCATATCAGGGCCCTCCTTCGAAGTTAGGCCTCACTTTGAGATTCCCTTTAGCTATAGAACAGGACAGGATGAGCTCTGACCGAGAAACTGGGATACCCTGTTTCTTCGTGAAACCTCTTTTTCCCTCTCACAGCCATGCCTGCCGTGAGTATAAGGCTGACAACCAATGGTTTTTAAGGGAATCTTCAAGGCGCAGAAGAGGAGCTTTCAAGGTGGGAAAACAAGGCCCGTCCCATCAGGCACCATCTCCAGGATGACACTCAGAGTAAGTGTCTCAGGGTACTGGCAGGTCAAAAGAGACCTAGCTACCTCCCTGGCTCTTCCCTGATTCAACTTTTCTACACAGGGTGTTCTGCGTGTAGTGAACTGCCTAGACGAAAGAGGGCCCTAGGTCTCTGGAGGGTCCGGTGCCTCTCCAAAAGCCTGAAGTGTTCCACAGAAAACTGTGCTGTAGTGGAAGTTGCAATGCAAGCTGCCTTTCTCCTTGAGATACGGTGACTTAAGCTATGAGGTCCTAGAAGGACTTGTAAGCAGAGAGTTTTTCTCAGTACAGCTCAGACTAGGGCAACGAGGACGACTTCCACGGCATGCCTGACTTTCTAGAACCGTGTTCATGAAACCTTTCGGTAGTTGGGGATATCTAGCTCCCCGAGTAAAGCGTGCAGCGTGTTACCCTTCACTCGGCCTACCCAGGGGCATCCTGACGGGCCTACGGGTCTGACTGTGGCCCAGCAAGCCCAGGGAAGCCTTGGAGTACTCAGTGTCTTTGTATGGAAACGAGTGCTGCCGCGAGGCATTTAGGAGTCCTGAAAACCTTACTAGCGTTCATCTAACGCAGGAGAACTTCTAAGGCCTCATGGAAACTGTTGCACGCCTACCCCGCTACTTGGCATATCAGGGCCACCTTCGAAGTGAGAGCTCCCTTTGAGTTTCCCTTTAGCTATGAAACAGGACAGGATGAGCTCTGACTCGGAAACTAAAATACCCTGTCTCTTCGTGTAACCTCTTTTTCCTCTAACAGTCATGCCTGCAATGAGTATAAGCCTGACAACAACAGGGTTTTTAAGGGAGCTTCAAGGCGCAGAAGAGAGCTTTCAAGGTGGAAAACAAGGCCAGTCCCGTCAGGCACCATCTCCAGGTTGACACGCAGCGTAAGTGTCTCTGGCTTCTGGCAGGTCAAAAGAGACCTAGCTACCTCCCTGGCTCTTCCCTCATTCAACTTTCTACACAGGGTGCTCTGCGTGTAGTGAACTGCCTAGACGAAAGAGTGCCCTAGGTCTCCTAGGGTCCTGTGCTCTCCCAAAAGCCTGAATTGTTCCACAGAAAACAGTGTTGTAGTGGAAGTTGCAATGCAATCTGCCTTTAATCTTGAGATACGGTGACTTGTTATGAGGTCCTAGAAGGACCTGTAAGCAGAGAGTTTTTCTCAGTACAGCTGAGACTAGGGTAACGAGGACGATTTCCCATGTTATGCTGGATTTTCTAGAACCGTGTTGATGAAACCTTTCTGTAGCTGGGGATACTAGCTCCCCGAATGAAGCGTGCAGTGTGTTACCCTTACTCCGCCTACCCATGGGCACCCTGACAGGCCTACGGGTCTGACTGTGGCCCAGCAAGCCCAGGGTAGCCTTGGAGTACTCAGTGTCCTTGTACGGAAACGAGTGCTGCCGCGAGGGGTCGAGGAGTCCTGAATACTTACTAGCGTTCAACTAAAGCAAGAGAGCGACTAAGGCCTCATGGAAGCCTTTGCACGCCTACTCCGCTACATGGCATATCAGGGCCCTCCCTTCGAAGCGAGGGCTCACTTTGAGTTTCCCTTTAGCTATAAAACAGGACAGGATGAGCTCTGAATCAGAAACTGAAATACCCTGTCTCTTCGTGTATCCTCTTTTTCCTCACACAGCCATGCCTGCAATGAATATAAGGCTGACAACCACAGTGTTTTTAAGGGAGCTTCAAGGCGCAGAAGAGGAGCTTTCAAGGTGGGAAAACAAGGCCAGTCCCATCAGGCACCATCTCCAGGTTGACACGCAGCGTAAGTGTCTCTGGCTTCTGGCAGGTCCAAAGAGACCTAGCTACCTCCCTGGCTCTTCCCTCATTCAACTTTTCTACACAGGGTGCTCTGCGTGTAGCGAACTGCTTGAATGAAAGACTGCCCTAGGACTCCTAGGGTCCTGTGCCTCTCCCAAAAGCCTGAAGTGTTCCACACAAAACTGTGCTGTAGTGGAAGTTGCAATGCAAGCTGCCTTTCTCCTGGAGATACGGTGACTTCAGGTATGAGGTCCTAGAAGGACTTGTAAGCAGAGAGTTTTTCTCAGTACCGCTCAGAGTAGGGCAACGAGGACGAATTTCATGGTATGCTGGACTTGCTAGGACCGTGTTCATGAAGCCGTTGGTGAACTGGGGAATCTAGCTCGCCAAGGAAGAGTGCAGCGTGTGACTCTTCACTCGACCTACGTAGGGCCACCCTGAATGGCCTACGGGTCTGAGTGTGACCCAGCAATCCCAGGGGAGCCTCGGGGTACTCAGGGTCGCTGTACGGAAACGAGTGCTGCCGCGAGGGCTCTACGAGTCCTGAAAAGCTTACTAGCGTTCAACTAAAGCAGAAGAGCGACTAAGGCCTCCTGGAAGCTGCTGCACGCCTACTCCACTGCATGGCGTATCAGGGCCCTCCTTCGAAGCTAGGCCTCACTTTGAGTTTCCCTTTAGCTAGAGAACAGGACAGATGAGCTCTGAATCAGAAACTGGAAATACGTGTTTCTTCGTGAAACCTCTTTTTCCCTCTCACAGCCATGCTGTCGTGAGTATAAGCCCGACACCAACAGTGTTTTTCAGCTAGCTTCTAGGCGCATAAAAGGAGCTTTCATGATGGGACAGCAAGGCTCGCCCCATCAGGTCCTGTTTCCAGATTGACACACAGCATAAGTAGCTGTGGTTTCTAAGAGGTCCAAAGAGACCTGGCTACCTACTTGGCTCTGCCCAGAATCAATTTTTCTGCACAGGGTGTTGTACGTGGAGTGAAGTGCCTAGACAATAGACTGCCCTAGGTCTCTAAGAGCCCTGTGCATGTCCCAAAGCCTGAAGTGTTACACAGAACACTGTGCTTTAGTGGAAGTTGGAATGCAAGCCGTCTTCTCTCTTGAGATACGGTGACTTCAGGTACGAGGTCCTCGAAGGACTTCAAAGCAGAGAGTTTTACTCAGTACAGCTCAGAATCGGCTGATGAGGCAGACTTCCATGGTTTGCTGGCCTTGCTAGAACCGTGTTCCTGAGGCTGATGGTGAGCTGAGGAAATCTAGCTTTCCCAAGAAAGAGTGCAGTTTGTTATCTTTCACTCGGCCTAAAAAAGGGGCACACTGAAGGGCCTACGGTCTGAGTGTGGCCCAGCAAGCCCAGGGGAGTCCTGGGGTACTCAGAGTTCTTGTACGCAAATGGGTACTGACACGAGTGGGCCTGGAGTCCTGAGAAGGAGTAGTACCTTTAAACTAATGCAGGACTGCGACTAAGGCCTCAAGAAAATGCTGCACAACTACCCTTCTGGAGGGCAAATCAGAGCCTTAGGTCGAGGGTAGGGCGCACCTTGAGATTCCCCTTAGCTCTAGTGCAGGGCAGGATATGCTCCCCACCAGGGCCTGGAAGCACCCTCTTTCTTTCGAGAAAACTCATTTTCTTCCAGAGCCATGCCTGGAGTGAGGACAAGTCCGACAACCACAGTGTTTTTCAGGTAGCTTCAAGGCCGCATGAATGGAGCTTTCAAGACGGGAAAACAAGGCTTGTCTCCTAAGGCCGCCATTTCCAGGCTGACACGCAGAAGAAGCATCTGTGGTTTCTAGCAGGTCAAAAGAGACCTAGCTCCTCACTGGGTCCTTGGAGAATCAACTTTTCTCTGCAGGGTGTTCTGCGTGTAGCGAACTGCCTAAATGAAAGAATTCCCTAGGTGTCCTGGGCTCCTGGGCATCTTCCAAAAGCCTGCGCGTTACACCAGAAAGTGTGCTCTAGTTGCACTTGGACCACAAGCCGACTCTCTCCTAGAGGTTGGTTGACTTCAGCTAGGAGCTGGTAGAAGGAACTGTAAGCAAAGAGTTTCCCTCAGTACAGCTCGGACTACTGTAAGCAGGCAGACTGGCATGGCATGCTGCACCTACTACAACCGTGTTCCTGAGGCTGTTGGTGAGCTGAGGAAATCGAGCTCCCCCGAGGGAGCGTGCATCATGCTGCCCTTCACTCGGCACAGACACGGGGACTCCGAAGGGCCTACGTGTCTGGATGTTGATCTTCAACTCAGGGGAGCCTGGGGGTTACTCAGTGTCTTTGTACGGAAACGGGTGCAGACGCAAGGGAGCAGGAGTCCTGAGAAGATTAGTACCGTGAAACTAATGCAGAAGTGCGACTAAGGCCTCGTGGAAGCTGCGCACTCCTACCCTGCTGCATGGCATATCAGGGCCCTCCTTCGAAGTTAGGCCTCACTTTGAGATTCCCTTTAGCTATAGAACAGGACAGGATGAGCTCTGACCGAGAAACTGGGATACCCTGTTTCTTCGTGAAACCTCTTTTTCCCTCTCACAGCCATGCCTGCCGTGAGTATAAGGCTGACAACCACAGTGTTTTTAAGGGATCTTCAAGGCGCAGAAGAGGAGCTTTCAAGGTGGGAAAACAAGGCCCGTCCCATCAGGCACCATCTCCAGGATGACACTCAGAGTAAGTGTCTCAGGGTACTGGCAGGTCAAAAGAGACCTAGCTACCTCCCTGGCTCTTCCCTGATTCAACTTTTCTACACAGGGTGTTCTGCGTGTAGTGAACTGCCTAGACGAAAGAGGGCCCTAGGTCTCTGAGGGTCCGGTGCCTCTCCCAAAAGCCTGAAGTGTTCCACAGAAAACTGTGCTGTAGTGGAAGTTGCAATGCAAGCTGCCTTTCTCCTTGAGATACGGTGACTTAAGCTATGAGGTCCTAGAAGGACTTGTAAGCAGAGAGTTTTTCTCAGTACAGCTCAGACTAGGGCAACGAGGACGACTTCCACGGCATGCCTGACTTTCTAGAACCGTGTTCATGAAACCTTTCGGTAGTTGGGGATATCTAGCTCCCCGAGTAAAGCGTGCAGCGTGTTACCCTTCACTCGGCCTACCCAGGGGCATCCTGACGGGCCTACGGGTCTGACTGTGGCCCAGCAAGCCCAGGGAAGCCTTGGAGTACTCAGTGTCTTTGTATGGAAACGAGTGCTGCCGCGAGGCATTTAGGAGTCCTGAAAACCTTACTAGCGTTCATCTAACGCAGGAGAACTTCTAAGGCCTCATGGAAACTGTTGCACGCCTACCCCGCTACTTGGCATATCAGGGCCCACCTTCGAAGTGAGAGCTCCCTTTGAGTTTCCCTTTAGCTATGAAACAGGACAGGATGAGCTCTGACTCGGAAACTAAAATACCCTGTCTCTTCGTGTAACCTCTTTTTCCTCTAACAGTCATGCCTGCAATGAGTATAAGCCTGACAACAACAGGGTTTTTAAGGGAGCTTCAAGGCGCAGAAGAGGAGCTTTCAAGGTGGGAAAACAAGGCCAGTCCCGTCAGGCACCATCTCCAGGTTGACACGCAGCGTAAGTGTCTCTGGCTTCTGGCAGGTCAAAAGAGACCTAGCTACCTCCCTGGCTCTTCCCTCATTCAACTTTTCTACACAGGGTGCTCTGCGTGTAGTGAACTGCCTAGACGAAAGAGTGCCCTAGGTCTCCTAGGGTCCTGTGCCTCTCCCAAAAGCCTGAATTGTTCCACAGAAAACAGTGTTGTAGTGGAAGTTGCAATGCAATCTGCCTTTAATCTTGAGATACGGTGACTTGTTATGAGGTCCTAGAAGGACCTGTAAGCAGAGAGTTTTTCTCAGTACAGCTGAGACTAGGGTAACGAGGACGATTTCCATGTTATGCTGGATTTTCTAGAACCGTGTTGATGAAACCTTTCTGTAGCTGGGGATACCTAGCTCCCCGAATGAAGCGTGCAGTGTGTTACCCTTTACTCCGCCTACCCATGGGCACCCTGACAGGCCTACGGGTCTGACTGTGGCCCAGCAAGCCCAGGGTAGCCTTGGAGTACTCAGTGTCCTTGTACGGAAACGAGTGCTGCCGCGAGGGGTCGAGGAGTCCTGAATACCTTACTAGCGTTCAACTAAAGCAAGAGAGCGACTAAGGCCTCATGGAAGCCTTTGCACGCCTACTCCGCTACATGGCATATCAGGGCCCTCCTTCGAAGCGAGGGCTCACTTTGAGTTTCCCTTTAGCTATAAAACAGGACAGGATGAGCTCTGAATCAGAAACTGAAATACCCTGTCTCTTCGTGTATCCTCTTTTTCCCTCACACAGCCATGCCTGCAATGAATATAAGGCTGACAACCACAGTGTTTTTAAGGGAGCTTCAAGGCGCAGAAGAGGAGCTTTCAAGGTGGGAAAACAAGGCCAGTCCCATCAGGCACCATCTCCAGGTTGACACGCAGCGTAAGTGTCTCTGGCTTCTGGCAGGTCCAAAGAGACCTAGCTACCTCCCTGGCTCTTCCCTCATTCAACTTTTCTACACAGGGTGCTCTGCGTGTAGCGAACTGCTTAGATGAAAGACTGCCCTAGGACTCCTAGGGTCCTGTGCCTCTCCCAAAAGCCTGAAGTGTTCCACACAAAACTGTGCTGTAGTGGAAGTTGCAATGCAAGCTGCCTTTCTCCTGGAGATACGGTGACTTCAGGTATGAGGTCCTAGAAGGACTTGTAAGCAGAGAGTTTTTCTCAGTACCGCTCAGAGTAGGGCAACGAGGACGAATTTCATGGTATGCTGGACTTGCTAGGACCGTGTTCATGAAGCCGTTGGTGAACTGGGGATATCTAGCTCGCCCAAGGAAGAGTGCAGCGTGTGACTCTTCACTCGACCTACGTAGGGCCACCCTGAATGGCCTACGGGTCTGAGTGTGACCCAGCAATCCCAGGGGAGCCTCGGGGTACTCAGGGTCGCTGTACGGAAACGAGTGCTGCCGCGAGGGCTCTACGAGTCCTGAAAAGCTTACTAGCGTTCAACTAAAGCAGAAGAGCGACTAAGGCCTCCTGGAAGCTGCTGCACGCCTACTCCACTGCATGGCGTATCAGGGCCCTCCTTCGAAGCTAGGCCTCACTTTGAGTTTCCCTTTAGCTAGAGAACAGGACAGGATGAGCTCTGAATCAGAAACTGGAATACGTGTTTCTTCGTGAAACCTCTTTTTCCCTCTCACAGCCATGCCTGTCGTGAGTATAAGCCCGACACCAACAGTGTTTTTCAGCTAGCTTCTAGGCGCATAAAAGGAGCTTTCATGATGGGACAGCAAGGCTCGCCCCATCAGGTCCTGTTTCCAGATTGACACACAGCATAAGTAGCTGTGGTTTCTAAGAGGTCCAAAGAGACCTGGCTACCTACTTGGCTCTGCCCAGAATCAATTTTTCTGCACAGGGTGTTGTACGTGGAGTGAAGTGCCTAGACAATAGACTGCCCTAGGTCTCTAAGAGCCCTGTGCATGTCCCAAAGCCTGAAGTGTTACACAGAACACTGTGCTTTAGTGGAAGTTGGAATGCAAGCCGTCTTTCTCCTTGAGATACGGTGACTTCAGGTACGAGGTCCTCGAAGGACTTCAAAGCAGAGAGTTTTACTCAGTACAGCTCAGAATCGGCTGATGAGGCAGACTTCCATGGTTTGCTGGCCTTGCTAGAACCGTGTTCCTGAGGCTGATGGTGAGCTGAGGAAATCTAGCTTTCCCAAGAAAGAGTGCAGTTTGTTATCTTTCACTCGGCCTAAAAAGGGGCACACTGAAGGGCCTACGGGTCTGAGTGTGGCCCAGCAAGCCCAGGGGAGTCCTGGGGTACTCAGAGTTCTTGTACGCAAATGGGTACTGACACGAGTGGGCCTGGAGTCCTGAGAAGGAGTAGTACCTTTAAACTAATGCAGGACTGCGACTAAGGCCTCAAGGAAAATGCTGCACAACTACCCTTCTGGAGGGCAAATCAGAGCCTTAGGTCGAGGGTAGGGCGCACCTTGAGATTCCCCTTAGCTCTAGTGCAGGGCAGGATATGCTCCCCACCAGGGCCTGGAAGCACCCTCTTTCTTTCGAGAAAACTCATTTTCTTCCAGAGCCATGCCTGGAGTGAGGACAAGTCCGACAACCACAGTGTTTTTCAGGTAGCTTCAAGGCCGCATGAATGGAGCTTTCAAGACGGGAAAACAAGGCTTGTCTCCTAAGGCCGCCATTTCCAGGCTGACACGCAGAAGAAGCATCTGTGGTTTCTAGCAGGTCAAAAGAGACCTAGCTCCTCACTGGGTCCTTGGAGAATCAACTTTTCTCTGCAGGGTGTTCTGCGTGTAGCGAACTGCCTAAATGAAAGAATTCCCTAGGTGTCCTGGGCTCCTGGGCATCTTCCAAAAGCCTGCGGCGTTACACCAGAAAGTGTGCTCTAGTTGCACTTGGACCACAAGCCGACTCTCTCCTAGAGGTTGGTTGACTTCAGCTAGGAGCTGGTAGAAGGAACTGTAAGCAAAGAGTTTCCCTCAGTACAGCTCGGACTACTGTAAGCAGGCAGACTGGCATGGCATGCTGCACCTACTACAACCGTGTTCCTGAGGCTGTTGGTGAGCTGAGGAAATCGAGCTCCCCCGAGGGAGCGTGCATCATGCTGCCCTTCACTCGGCACAGACACGGGGACTCCGAAGGGCCTACGTGTCTGGATGTTGATCTTCAACTCAGGGGAGCCTGGGGGTTACTCAGTGTCTTTGTACGGAAACGGGTGCAGACGCAAGGGAGCAGGAGTCCTGAGAAGATTAGTACCGTGAAACTAATGCAGAAGTGCGACTAAGGCCTCGTGGAAGCTGCGCACTCCTACCCTGCTGCATGGCATATCAGGGCCCTCCTTCGAAGTTAGGCCTCACTTTGAGATTCCCTTTAGCTATAGAACAGGACAGGATGAGCTCTGACCGAGAAACTGGGATACCCTGTTTCTTCGTGAAACCTCTTTTTCCCTCTCACAGCCATGCCTGCCGTGAGTATAAGGCTGACAACCACAGTGTTTTTAAGGGATCTTCAAGGCGCAGAAGAGGAGCTTTCAAGGTGGGAAAACAAGGCCCGTCCCATCAGGCACCATCTCCAGGATGACACTCAGAGTAAGTGTCTCAGGGTACTGGCAGGTCAAAAGAGACCTAGCTACCTCCCTGGCTCTTCCCTGATTCAACTTTTCTACACAGGGTGTTCTGCGTGTAGTGAACTGCCTAGACGAAAGAGGGCCCTAGGTCTCTGAGGGTCCGGTGCCTCTCCCAAAAGCCTGAAGTGTTCCACAGAAAACTGTGCTGTAGTGGAAGTTGCAATGCAAGCTGCCTTTCTCCTTGAGATACGGTGACTTAAGCTATGAGGTCCTAGAAGGACTTGTAAGCAGAGAGTTTTTCTCAGTACAGCTCAGACTAGGGCAACGAGGACGACTTCCACGGCATGCCTGACTTTCTAGAACCGTGTTCATGAAACCTTTCGGTAGTTGGGGATATCTAGCTCCCCGAGTAAAGCGTGCAGCGTGTTACCCTTCACTCGGCCTACCCAGGGGCATCCTGACGGGCCTACGGGTCTGACTGTGGCCCAGCAAGCCCAGGGAAGCCTTGGAGTACTCAGTGTCTTTGTATGGAAACGAGTGCTGCCGCGAGGCATTTAGGAGTCCTGAAAACCTTACTAGCGTTCATCTAACGCAGGAGAACTTCTAAGGCCTCATGGAAACTGTTGCACGCCTACCCCGCTACTTGGCATATCAGGGCCCACCTTCGAAGTGAGAGCTCCCTTTGAGTTTCCCTTTAGCTATGAAACAGGACAGGATGAGCTCTGACTCGGAAACTAAAATACCCTGTCTCTTCGTGTAACCTCTTTTTCCTCTAACAGTCATGCCTGCAATGAGTATAAGCCTGACAACAACAGGGTTTTTAAGGGAGCTTCAAGGCGCAGAAGAGGAGCTTTCAAGGTGGGAAAACAAGGCCAGTCCCGTCAGGCACCATCTCCAGGTTGACACGCAGCGTAAGTGTCTCTGGCTTCTGGCAGGTCCAAAGAGACCTAGCTACCTCCCTGGCTCTTCCCTCATTCAACTTTTCTACACAGGGTGCTCTGCGTGTAGTGAACTGCCTAGACGAAAGAGTGCCCTAGGTCTCCTAGGGTCCTGTGCCTCTCCCAAAAGCCTGAATTGTTCCACAGAAAACAGTGTTGTAGTGGAAGTTGCAATGCAATCTGCCTTTAATCTTGAGATACGGTGACTTGTTATGAGGTCCTAGAAGGACCTGTAAGCAGAGAGTTTTTCTCAGTACAGCTGAGACTAGGGTAACGAGGACGATTTCCATGTTATGCTGGATTTTCTAGAACCGTGTTGATGAAACCTTTCTGTAGCTGGGGATACCTAGCTCCCCGAATGAAGCGTGCAGTGTGTTACCCTTTACTCCGCCTACCCATGGGCACCCTGACAGGCCTACGGGTCTGACTGTGGCCCAGCAAGCCCAGGGTAGCCTTGGAGTACTCAGTGTCCTTGTACGGAAACGAGTGCTGCCGCGAGGGCTCTACGAGTCCTGAATACCTTACTAGCGTTCAACTAAAGCAAGAGAGCGACTAAGGCCTCATGGAAGCCTTTGCACGCCTACTCCGCTACATGGCATATCAGGGCCCTCCTTCGAAGCGAGGGCTCACTTTGAGTTTCCCTTTAGCTATAAAACAGGACAGGATGAGCTCTGAATCAGAAACTGAAATACCCTGTCTCTTCGTGTATCCTCTTTTTCCCTCACACAGCCATGCCTGCAATGAATATAAGGCTGACAACCACAGTGTTTTTAAGGGAGCTTCAAGGCGCAGAAGAGGAGCTTTCAAGGTGGGAAAACAAGGCCAGTCCCATCAGGCACCATCTCCAGGTTGACACGCAGCGTAAGTGTCTCTGGCTTCTGGCAGGTCCAAAGAGACCTAGCTACCTCCCTGGCTCTTCCCTCATTCAACTTTTCTACACAGGGTGCTCTGCGTGTAGCGAACTGCTTAGATGAAAGACTGCCCTAGGACTCCTAGGGTCCTGTGCCTCTCCCAAAAGCCTGAAGTGTTCCACACAAAACTGTGCTGTAGTGGAAGTTGCAATGCAAGCTGCCTTTCTCCTGGAGATACGGTGACTTCAGGTATGAGGTCCTAGAAGGACTTGTAAGCAGAGAGTTTTTCTCAGTACCGCTCAGAGTAGGGCAACGAGGACGAATTTCATGGTATGCTGGACTTGCTAGGACCGTGTTCATGAAGCCGTTGGTGAACTGGGGATATCTAGCTCGCCCAAGGAAGAGTGCAGCGTGTGACTCTTCACTCGACCTACGTAGGGCCACCCTGAATGGCCTACGGGTCTGAGTGTGACCCAGCAATCCCAGGGGAGCCTCGGGGTACTCAGGGTCGCTGTACGGAAACGAGTGCTGCCGCGAGGGCTCTACGAGTCCTGAAAAGCTTACTAGCGTTCAACTAAAGCAGAAGAGCGACTAAGGCCTCCTGGAAGCTGCTGCACGCCTACTCCACTGCATGGCGTATCAGGGCCCTCCTTCGAAGCTAGGCCTCACTTTGAGTTTCCCTTTAGCTAGAGAACAGGACAGGATGAGCTCTGAATCAGAAACTGGAATACGTGTTTCTTCGTGAAACCTCTTTTTCCCTCTCACAGCCATGCCTGTCGTGAGTATAAGCCCGACACCAACAGTGTTTTTCAGCTAGCTTCTAGGCGCATAAAAGGAGCTTTCATGATGGGACAGCAAGGCTCGCCCCATCAGGTCCTGTTTCCAGATTGACACACAGCATAAGTAGCTGTGGTTTCTAAGAGGTCCAAAGAGACCTGGCTACCTACTTGGCTCTGCCCAGAATCAATTTTTCTGCACAGGGTGTTGTACGTGGAGTGAAGTGCCTAGACAATAGACTGCCCTAGGTCTCTAAGAGCCCTGTGCATGTCCCAAAGCCTGAAGTGTTACACAGAACACTGTGCTTTAGTGGAAGTTGGAATGCAAGCCGTCTTTCTCCTTGAGATACGGTGACTTCAGGTACGAGGTCCTCGAAGGACTTCAAAGCAGAGAGTTTTACTCAGTACAGCTCAGAATCGGCTGATGAGGCAGACTTCCATGGTTTGCTGGCCTTGCTAGAACCGTGTTCCTGAGGCTGATGGTGAGCTGAGGAAATCTAGCTTTCCCAAGAAAGAGTGCAGTTTGTTATCTTTCACTCGGCCTAAAAAGGGGCACACTGAAGGGCCTACGGGTCTGAGTGTGGCCCAGCAAGCCCAGGGGAGTCCTGGGGTACTCAGAGTTCTTGTACGCAAATGGGTACTGACACGAGTGGGCCTGGAGTCCTGAGAAGGAGTAGTACCTTTAAACTAATGCAGGACTGCGACTAAGGCCTCAAGGAAAATGCTGCACAACTACCCTTCTGGAGGGCAAATCAGAGCCTTAGGTCGAGGGTAGGGCGCACCTTGAGATTCCCCTTAGCTCTAGTGCAGGGCAGGATATGCTCCCCACCAGGGCCTGGAAGCACCCTCTTTCTTTCGAGAAAACTCATTTTCTTCCAGAGCCATGCCTGGAGTGAGGACAAGTCCGACAACCACAGTGTTTTTCAGGTAGCTTCAAGGCCGCATGAATGGAGCTTTCAAGACGGGAAAACAAGGCTTGTCTCCTAAGGCCGCCATTTCCAGGCTGACACGCAGAAGAAGCATCTGTGGTTTCTAGCAGGTCAAAAGAGACCTAGCTCCTCACTGGGTCCTTGGAGAATCAACTTTTCTCTGCAGGGTGTTCTGCGTGTAGCGAACTGCCTAAATGAAAGAATTCCCTAGGTGTCCTGGGCTCCTGGGCATCTTCCAAAAGCCTGCGGCGTTACACCAGAAAGTGTGCTCTAGTTGCACTTGGACCACAAGCCGACTCTCTCCTAGAGGTTGGTTGACTTCAGCTAGGAGCTGGTAGAAGGAACTGTAAGCAAAGAGTTTCCCTCAGTACAGCTCGGACTACTGTAAGCAGGCAGACTGGCATGGCATGCTGCACCTACTACAACCGTGTTCCTGAGGCTGTTGGTGAGCTGAGGAAATCGAGCTCCCCCGAGGGAGCGTGCATCATGCTGCCCTTCACTCGGCACAGACACGGGGACTCCGAAGGGCCTACGTGTCTGGATGTTGATCTTCAACTCAGGGGAGCCTGGGGGTTACTCAGTGTCTTTGTACGGAAACGGGTGCAGACGCAAGGGAGCAGGAGTCCTGAGAAGATTAGTACCGTGAAACTAATGCAGAAGTGCGACTAAGGCCTCGTGGAAGCTGCGCACTCCTACCCTGCTGCATGGCATATCAGGGCCCTCCTTCGAAGTTAGGCCTCACTTTGAGATTCCCTTTAGCTATAGAACAGGACAGGATGAGCTCTGACCGAGAAACTGGGATACCCTGTTTCTTCGTGAAACCTCTTTTTCCCTCTCACAGCCATGCCTGCCGTGAGTATAAGGCTGACAACCACAGTGTTTTTAAGGGATCTTCAAGGCGCAGAAGAGGAGCTTTCAAGGTGGGAAAACAAGGCCCGTCCCATCAGGCACCATCTCCAGGATGACACTCAGAGTAAGTGTCTCAGGGTACTGGCAGGTCAAAAGAGACCTAGCTACCTCCCTGGCTCTTCCCTGATTCAACTTTTCTACACAGGGTGTTCTGCGTGTAGTGAACTGCCTAGACGAAAGAGGGCCCTAGGTCTCTGAGGGTCCGGTGCCTCTCCCAAAAGCCTGAAGTGTTCCACAGAAAACTGTGCTGTAGTGGAAGTTGCAATGCAAGCTGCCTTTCTCCTTGAGATACGGTGACTTAAGCTATGAGGTCCTAGAAGGACTTGTAAGCAGAGAGTTTTTCTCAGTACAGCTCAGACTAGGGCAACGAGGACGACTTCCACGGCATGCCTGACTTTCTAGAACCGTGTTCATGAAACCTTTCGGTAGTTGGGGATATCTAGCTCCCCGAGTAAAGCGTGCAGCGTGTTACCCTTCACTCGGCCTACCCAGGGGCATCCTGACGGGCCTACGGGTCTGACTGTGGCCCAGCAAGCCCAGGGAAGCCTTGGAGTACTCAGTGTCTTTGTATGGAAACGAGTGCTGCCGCGAGGCATTTAGGAGTCCTGAAAACCTTACTAGCGTTCATCTAACGCAGGAGAACTTCTAAGGCCTCATGGAAACTGTTGCACGCCTACCCCGCTACTTGGCATATCAGGGCCCACCTTCGAAGTGAGAGCTCCCTTTGAGTTTCCCTTTAGCTATGAAACACGACAGGATGAGCTCTGACTCGGAAACTAAAATACCCTGTCTCTTCGTGTAACCTCTTTTTCCTCTAACAGTCATGCCTGCAATGAGTATAAGCCTGACAACAACAGGGTTTTTAAGGGAGCTTCAAGGCGCAGAAGAGGAGCTTTCAAGGTGGGAAAACAAGGCCAGTCCCGTCAGGCACCATCTCCAGGTTGACACGCAGCGTAAGTGTCTCTGGCTTCTGGCAGGTCAAAAGAGACCTAGCTACCTCCCTGGCTCTTCCCTCATTCAACTTTTCTACACAGGGTGCTCTGCGTGTAGTGAACTGCCTAGACGAAAGAGTGCCCTAGGTCTCCTAGGGTCCTGTGCCTCTCCCAAAAGCCTGAATTGTTCCACAGAAAACAGTGTTGTAGTGGAAGTTGCAATGCAATCTGCCTTTAATCTTGAGATACGGTGACTTGTTATGAGGTCCTAGAAGGACCTGTAAGCAGAGAGTTTTTCTCAGTACAGCTGAGACTAGGGTAACGAGGACGATTTCCATGTTATGCTGGATTTTCTAGAACCGTGTTGATGAAACCTTTCTGTAGCTGGGGATACCTAGCTCCCCGAATGAAGCGTGCAGTGTGTTACCCTTTACTCCGCCTACCCATGGGCACCCTGACAGGCCTACGGGTCTGACTGTGGCCCAGCAAGCCCAGGGTAGCCTTGGAGTACTCAGTGTCCTTGTACGGAAACGAGTGCTGCCGCGAGGGCTCTACGAGTCCTGAATACCTTACTAGCGTTCAACTAAAGCAAGAGAGCGACTAAGGCCTCATGGAAGCCTTTGCACGCCTACTCCGCTACATGGCATATCAGGGCCCTCCTTCGAAGCGAGGGCTCACTTTGAGTTTCCCTTTAGCTATAAAACAGGACAGGATGAGCTCTGAATCAGAAACTGAAATACCCTGTCTCTTCGTGTATCCTCTTTTTCCCTCACACAGCCATGCCTGCAATGAATATAAGGCTGACAACCACAGTGTTTTTAAGGGAGCTTCAAGGCGCAGAAGAGGAGCTTTCAAGGTGGGAAAACAAGGCCAGTCCCATCAGGCACCATCTCCAGGTTGACACGCAGCGTAAGTGTCTCTGGCTTCTGGCAGGTCCAAAGAGACCTAGCTACCTCCCTGGCTCTTCCCTCATTCAACTTTTCTACACAGGGTGCTCTGCGTGTAGCGAACTGCTTAGATGAAAGACTGCCCTAGGACTCCTAGGGTCCTGTGCCTCTCCCAAAAGCCTGAAGTGTTCCACACAAAACTGTGCTGTAGTGGAAGTTGCAATGCAAGCTGCCTTTCTCCTGGAGATACGGTGACTTCAGGTATGAGGTCCTAGAAGGACTTGTAAGCAGAGAGTTTTTCTCAGTACCGCTCAGAGTAGGGCAACGAGGACGAATTTCATGGTATGCTGGACTTGCTAGGACCGTGTTCATGAAGCCGTTGGTGAACTGGGGATATCTAGCTCGCCCAAGGAAGAGTGCAGCGTGTGACTCTTCACTCGACCTACGTAGGGCCACCCTGAATGGCCTACGGGTCTGAGTGTGACCCAGCAATCCCAGGGGAGCCTCGGGGTACTCAGGGTCGCTGTACGGAAACGAGTGCTGCCGCGAGGGCTCTACGAGTCCTGAAAAGCTTACTAGCGTTCAACTAAAGCAGAAGAGCGACTAAGGCCTCCTGGAAGCTGCTGCACGCCTACTCCACTGCATGGCGTATCAGGGCCCTCCTTCGAAGCTAGGCCTCACTTTGAGTTTCCCTTTAGCTAGAGAACAGGACAGGATGAGCTCTGAATCAGAAACTGGAATACGTGTTTCTTCGTGAAACCTCTTTTTCCCTCTCACAGCCATGCCTGTCGTGAGTATAAGCCCGACACCAACAGTGTTTTTCAGCTAGCTTCTAGGCGCATAAAAGGAGCTTTCATGATGGGACAGCAAGGCTCGCCCCATCAGGTCCTGTTTCCAGATTGACACACAGCATAAGTAGCTGTGGTTTCTAAGAGGTCCAAAGAGACCTGGCTACCTACTTGGCTCTGCCCAGAATCAATTTTTCTGCACAGGGTGTTGTACGTGGAGTGAAGTGCCTAGACAATAGACTGCCCTAGGTCTCTAAGAGCCCTGTGCATGTCCCAAAGCCTGAAGTGTTACACAGAACACTGTGCTTTAGTGGAAGTTGGAATGCAAGCCGTCTTTCTCCTTGAGATACGGTGACTTCAGGTACGAGGTCCTCGAAGGACTTCAAAGCAGAGAGTTTTACTCAGTACAGCTCAGAATCGGCTGATGAGGCAGACTTCCATGGTTTGCTGGCCTTGCTAGAACCGTGTTCCTGAGGCTGATGGTGAGCTGAGGAAATCTAGCTTTCCCAAGAAAGAGTGCAGTTTGTTATCTTTCACTCGGCCTAAAAAGGGGCACACTGAAGGGCCTACGGGTCTGAGTGTGGCCCAGCAAGCCCAGGGGAGTCCTGGGGTACTCAGAGTTCTTGTACGCAAATGGGTACTGACACGAGTGGGCCTGGAGTCCTGAGAAGGAGTAGTACCTTTAAACTAATGCAGGACTGCGACTAAGGCCTCAAGGAAAATGCTGCACAACTACCCTTCTGGAGGGCAAATCAGAGCCTTAGGTCGAGGGTAGGGCGCACCTTGAGATTCCCCTTAGCTCTAGTGCAGGGCAGGATATGCTCCCCACCAGGGCCTGGAAGCACCCTCTTTCTTTCGAGAAAACTCATTTTCTTCCAGAGCCATGCCTGGAGTGAGGACAAGTCCGACAACCACAGTGTTTTTCAGGTAGCTTCAAGGCCGCATGAATGGAGCTTTCAAGACGGGAAAACAAGGCTTGTCTCCTAAGGCCGCCATTTCCAGGCTGACACGCAGAAGAAGCATCTGTGGTTTCTAGCAGGTCAAAAGAGACCTAGCTCCTCACTGGGTCCTTGGAGAATCAACTTTTCTCTGCAGGGTGTTCTGCGTGTAGCGAACTGCCTAAATGAAAGAATTCCCTAGGTGTCCTGGGCTCCTGGGCATCTTCCAAAAGCCTGCGGCGTTACACCAGAAAGTGTGCTCTAGTTGCACTTGGACCACAAGCCGACTCTCTCCTAGAGGTTGGTTGACTTCAGCTAGGAGCTGGTAGAAGGAACTGTAAGCAAAGAGTTTCCCTCAGTACAGCTCGGACTACTGTAAGCAGGCAGACTGGCATGGCATGCTGCACCTACTACAACCGTGTTCCTGAGGCTGTTGGTGAGCTGAGGAAATCGAGCTCCCCCGAGGGAGCGTGCATCATGCTGCCCTTCACTCGGCACAGACACGGGGACTCCGAAGGGCCTACGTGTCTGGATGTTGATCTTCAACTCAGGGGAGCCTGGGGGTTACTCAGTGTCTTTGTACGGAAACGGGTGCAGACGCAAGGGAGCAGGAGTCCTGAGAAGATTAGTACCGTGAAACTAATGCAGAAGTGCGACTAAGGCCTCGTGGAAGCTGCGCACTCCTACCCTGCTGCATGGCATATCAGGGCCCTCCTTCGAAGTTAGGCCTCACTTTGAGATTCCCTTTAGCTATAGAACAGGACAGGATGAGCTCTGACCGAGAAACTGGGATACCCTGTTTCTTCGTGAAACCTCTTTTTCCCTCTCACAGCCATGCCTGCCGTGAGTATAAGGCTGACAACCACAGTGTTTTTAAGGGATCTTCAAGGCGCAGAAGAGGAGCTTTCAAGGTGGGAAAACAAGGCCCGTCCCATCAGGCACCATCTCCAGGATGACACTCAGAGTAAGTGTCTCAGGGTACTGGCAGGTCAAAAGAGACCTAGCTACCTCCCTGGCTCTTCCCTGATTCAACTTTTCTACACAGGGTGTTCTGCGTGTAGTGAACTGCCTAGACGAAAGAGGGCCCTAGGTCTCTGAGGGTCCGGTGCCTCTCCCAAAAGCCTGAAGTGTTCCACAGAAAACTGTGCTGTAGTGGAAGTTGCAATGCAAGCTGCCTTTCTCCTTGAGATACGGTGACTTAAGCTATGAGGTCCTAGAAGGACTTGTAAGCAGAGAGTTTTTCTCAGTACAGCTCAGACTAGGGCAACGAGGACGACTTCCACGGCATGCCTGACTTTCTAGAACCGTGTTCATGAAACCTTTCGGTAGTTGGGGATATCTAGCTCCCCGAGTAAAGCGTGCAGCGTGTTACCCTTCACTCGGCCTACCCAGGGGCATCCTGACGGGCCTACGGGTCTGACTGTGGCCCAGCAAGCCCAGGGAAGCCTTGGAGTACTCAGTGTCTTTGTATGGAAACGAGTGCTGCCGCGAGGCATTTAGGAGTCCTGAAAACCTTACTAGCGTTCATCTAACGCAGGAGAACTTCTAAGGCCTCATGGAAACTGTTGCACGCCTACCCCGCTACTTGGCATATCAGGGCCCACCTTCGAAGTGAGAGCTCCCTTTGAGTTTCCCTTTAGCTATGAAACAGGACAGGATGAGCTCTGACTCGGAAACTAAAATACCCTGTCTCTTCGTGTAACCTCTTTTTCCTCTAACAGTCATGCCTGCAATGAGTATAAGCCTGACAACAACAGGGTTTTTAAGGGAGCTTCAAGGCGCAGAAGAGGAGCTTTCAAGGTGGGAAAACAAGGCCAGTCCCGTCAGGCACCATCTCCAGGTTGACACGCAGCGTAAGTGTCTCTGGCTTCTGGCAGGTCAAAAGAGACCTAGCTACCTCCCTGGCTCTTCCCTCATTCAACTTTTCTACACAGGGTGCTCTGCGTGTAGTGAACTGCCTAGACGAAAGAGTGCCCTAGGTCTCCTAGGGTCCTGTGCCTCTCCCAAAAGCCTGAATTGTTCCACAGAAAACAGTGTTGTAGTGGAAGTTGCAATGCAATCTGCCTTTAATCTTGAGATACGGTGACTTGTTATGAGGTCCTAGAAGGACCTGTAAGCAGAGAGTTTTTCTCAGTACAGCTGAGACTAGGGTAACGAGGACGATTTCCATGTTATGCTGGATTTTCTAGAACCGTGTTGATGAAACCTTTCTGTAGCTGGGGATACCTAGCTCCCCGAATGAAGCGTGCAGTGTGTTACCCTTTACTCCGCCTACCCATGGGCACCCTGACAGGCCTACGGGTCTGACTGTGGCCCAGCAAGCCCAGGGTAGCCTTGGAGTACTCAGTGTCCTTGTACGGAAACGAGTGCTGCCGCGAGGGGTCGAGGAGTCCTGAATACCTTACTAGCGTTCAACTAAAGCAAGAGAGCGACTAAGGCCTCATGGAAGCCTTTGCACGCCTACTCCGCTACATGGCATATCAGGGCCCTCCTTCGAAGCGAGGGCTCACTTTGAGTTTCCCTTTAGCTATAAAACAGGACAGGATGAGCTCTGAATCAGAAACTGAAATACCCTGTCTCTTCGTGTATCCTCTTTTTCCCTCACACAGCCATGCCTGCAATGAATATAAGGCTGACAACCACAGTGTTTTTAAGGGAGCTTCAAGGCGCAGAAGAGGAGCTTTCAAGGTGGGAAAACAAGACCAGTCCCATCAGGCACCATCTCCAGGTTGACACGCAGCGTAAGTGTCTCTGGCTTCTGGCAGGTCCAAAGAGACCTAGCTACCTCCCTGGCTCTTCCCTCATTCAACTTTTCTACACAGGGTGCTCTGCGTGTAGCGAACTGCTTAGATGAAAGACTGCCCTAGGACTCCTAGGGTCCTGTGCCTCTCCCAAAAGCCTGAAGTGTTCCACACAAAACTGTGCTGTAGTGGAAGTTGCAATGCAAGCTGCCTTTCTCCTGGAGATACGGTGACTTCAGGTATGAGGTCCTAGAAGGACTTGTAAGCAGAGAGTTTTTCTCAGTACCGCTCAGAGTAGGGCAACGAGGACGAATTTCATGGTATGCTGGACTTGCTAGGACCGTGTTCATGAAGCCGTTGGTGAACTGGGGATATCTAGCTCGCCCAAGGAAGAGTGCAGCGTGTGACTCTTCACTCGACCTACGTAGGGCCACCCTGAATGGCCTACGGGTCTGAGTGTGACCCAGCAATCCCAGGGGAGCCTCGGGGTACTCAGGGTCGCTGTACGGAAACGAGTGCTGCCGCGAGGGCTCTACGAGTCCTGAAAAGCTTACTAGCGTTCAACTAAAGCAGAAGAGCGACTAAGGCCTCCTGGAAGCTGCTGCACGCCTACTCCACTGCATGGCGTATCAGGGCCCTCCTTCGAAGCTAGGCCTCACTTTGAGTTTCCCTTTAGCTAGAGAACAGGACAGGATGAGCTCTGAATCAGAAACTGGAATACGTGTTTCTTCGTGAAACCTCTTTTTCCCTCTCACAGCCATGCCTGTCGTGAGTATAAGCCCGACACCAACAGTGTTTTTCAGCTAGCTTCTAGGCGCATAAAAGGAGCTTTCATGATGGGACAGCAAGGCTCGCCCCATCAGGTCCTGTTTCCAGATTGACACACAGCATAAGTAGCTGTGGTTTCTAAGAGGTCCAAAGAGACCTGGCTACCTACTTGGCTCTGCCCAGAATCAATTTTTCTGCACAGGGTGTTGTACGTGGAGTGAAGTGCCTAGACAATAGACTGCCCTAGGTCTCTAAGAGCCCTGTGCATGTCCCAAAGCCTGAAGTGTTACACAGAACACTGTGCTTTAGTGGAAGTTGGAATGCAAGCCGTCTTTCTCCTTGAGATACGGTGACTTCAGGTACGAGGTCCTCGAAGGACTTCAAAGCAGAGAGTTTTACTCAGTACAGCTCAGAATCGGCTGATGAGGCAGACTTCCATGGTTTGCTGGCCTTGCTAGAACCGTGTTCCTGAGGCTGATGGTGAGCTGAGGAAATCTAGCTTTCCCAAGAAAGAGTGCAGTTTGTTATCTTTCACTCGGCCTAAAAAGGGGCACACTGAAGGGCCTACGGGTCTGAGTGTGGCCCAGCAAGCCCAGGGGAGTCCTGGGGTACTCAGAGTTCTTGTACGCAAATGGGTACTGACACGAGTGGGCCTGGAGTCCTGAGAAGGAGTAGTACCTTTAAACTAATGCAGGACTGCGACTAAGGCCTCAAGGAAAATGCTGCACAACTACCCTTCTGGAGGGCAAATCAGAGCCTTAGGTCGAGGGTAGGGCGCACCTTGAGATTCCCCTTAGCTCTAGTGCAGGGCAGGATATGCTCCCCACCAGGGCCTGGAAGCACCCTCTTTCTTTCGAGAAAACTCATTTTCTTCCAGAGCCATGCCTGGAGTGAGGACAAGTCCGACAACCACAGTGTTTTTCAGGTAGCTTCAAGGCCGCATGAATGGAGCTTTCAAGACGGGAAAACAAGGCTTGTCTCCTAAGGCCGCCATTTCCAGGCTGACACGCAGAAGAAGCATCTGTGGTTTCTAGCAGGTCAAAAGAGACCTAGCTCCTCACTGGGTCCTTGGAGAATCAACTTTTCTCTGCAGGGTGTTCTGCGTGTAGCGAACTGCCTAAATGAAAGAATTCCCTAGGTGTCCTGGGCTCCTGGGCATCTTCCAAAAGCCTGCGGCGTTACACCAGAAAGTGTGCTCTAGTTGCACTTGGACCACAAGCCGACTCTCTCCTAGAGGTTGGTTGACTTCAGCTAGGAGCTGGTAGAAGGAACTGTAAGCAAAGAGTTTCCCTCAGTACAGCTCGGACTACTGTAAGCAGGCAGACTGGCATGGCATGCTGCACCTACTACAACCGTGTTCCTGAGGCTGTTGGTGAGCTGAGGAAATCGAGCTCCCCCGAGGGAGCGTGCATCATGCTGCCCTTCACTCGGCACAGACACGGGGACTCCGAAGGGCCTACGTGTCTGGATGTTGATCTTCAACTCAGGGGAGCCTGGGGGTTACTCAGTGTCTTTGTACGGAAACGGGTGCAGACGCAAGGGAGCAGGAGTCCTGAGAAGATTAGTACCGTGAAACTAATGCAGAAGTGCGACTAAGGCCTCGTGGAAGCTGCGCACTCCTACCCTGCTGCATGGCATATCAGGGCCCTCCTTCGAAGTTAGGCCTCACTTTGAGATTCCCTTTAGCTATAGAACAGGACAGGATGAGCTCTGACCGAGAAACTGGGATACCCTGTTTCTTCGTGAAACCTCTTTTTCCCTCTCACAGCCATGCCTGCCGTGAGTATAAGGCTGACAACCACAGTGTTTTTAAGGGATCTTCAAGGCGCAGAAGAGGAGCTTTCAAGGTGGGAAAACAAGGCCCGTCCCATCAGGCACCATCTCCAGGATGACACTCAGAGTAAGTGTCTCAGGGTACTGGCAGGTCAAAAGAGACCTAGCTACCTCCCTGGCTCTTCCCTGATTCAACTTTTCTACACAGGGTGTTCTGCGTGTAGTGAACTGCCTAGACGAAAGAGGGCCCTAGGTCTCTGAGGGTCCGGTGCCTCTCCCAAAAGCCTGAAGTGTTCCACAGAAAACTGTGCTGTAGTGGAAGTTGCAATGCAAGCTGCCTTTCTCCTTGAGATACGGTGACTTAAGCTATGAGGTCCTAGAAGGACTTGTAAGCAGAGAGTTTTTCTCAGTACAGCTCAGACTAGGGCAACGAGGACGACTTCCACGGCATGCCTGACTTTCTAGAACCGTGTTCATGAAACCTTTCGGTAGTTGGGGATATCTAGCTCCCCGAGTAAAGCGTGCAGCGTGTTACCCTTCACTCGGCCTACCCAGGGGCATCCTGACGGGCCTACGGGTCTGACTGTGGCCCAGCAAGCCCAGGGAAGCCTTGGAGTACTCAGTGTCTTTGTATGGAAACGAGTGCTGCCGCGAGGCATTTAGGAGTCCTGAAAACCTTACTAGCGTTCATCTAACGCAGGAGAACTTCTAAGGCCTCATGGAAACTGTTGCACGCCTACCCCGCTACTTGGCATATCAGGGCCCACCTTCGAAGTGAGAGCTCCCTTTGAGTTTCCCTTTAGCTATGAAACAGGACAGGATGAGCTCTGACTCGGAAACTAAAATACCCTGTCTCTTCGTGTAACCTCTTTTTCCTCTAACAGTCATGCCTGCAATGAGTATAAGCCTGACAACAACAGGGTTTTTAAGGGAGCTTCAAGGCGCAGAAGAGGAGCTTTCAAGGTGGGAAAACAAGGCCAGTCCCGTCAGGCACCATCTCCAGGTTGACACGCAGCGTAAGTGTCTCTGGCTTCTGGCAGGTCCAAAGAGACCTAGCTACCTCCCTGGCTCTTCCCTCATTCAACTTTTCTACACAGGGTGCTCTGCGTGTAGTGAACTGCCTAGACGAAAGAGTGCCCTAGGTCTCCTAGGGTCCTGTGCCTCTCCCAAAAGCCTGAATTGTTCCACAGAAAACAGTGTTGTAGTGGAAGTTGCAATGCAATCTGCCTTTAATCTTGAGATACGGTGACTTGTTATGAGGTCCTAGAAGGACCTGTAAGCAGAGAGTTTTTCTCAGTACAGCTGAGACTAGGGTAACGAGGACGATTTCCATGTTATGCTGGATTTTCTAGAACCGTGTTGATGAAACCTTTCTGTAGCTGGGGATACCTAGCTCCCCGAATGAAGCGTGCAGTGTGTTACCCTTTACTCCGCCTACCCATGGGCACCCTGACAGGCCTACGGGTCTGACTGTGGCCCAGCAAGCCCAGGGTAGCCTTGGAGTACTCAGTGTCCTTGTACGGAAACGAGTGCTGCCGCGAGGGGTCGAGGAGTCCTGAATACCTTACTAGCGTTCAACTAAAGCAAGAGAGCGACTAAGGCCTCATGGAAGCCTTTGCACGCCTACTCCGCTACATGGCATATCAGGGCCCTCCTTCGAAGCGAGGGCTCACTTTGAGTTTCCCTTTAGCTATAAAACAGGACAGGATGAGCTCTGAATCAGAAACTGAAATACCCTGTCTCTTCGTGTATCCTCTTTTTCCCTCACACAGCCATGCCTGCAATGAATATAAGGCTGACAACCACAGTGTTTTTAAGGGAGCTTCAAGGCGCAGAAGAGGAGCTTTCAAGGTGGGAAAACAAGGCCAGTCCCATCAGGCACCATCTCCAGGTTGACACGCAGCGTAAGTGTCTCTGGCTTCTGGCAGGTCCAAAGAGACCTAGCTACCTCCCTGGCTCTTCCCTCATTCAACTTTTCTACACAGGGTGCTCTGCGTGTAGCGAACTGCTTAGATGAAAGACTGCCCTAGGACTCCTAGGGTCCTGTGCCTCTCCCAAAAGCCTGAAGTGTTCCACACAAAACTGTGCTGTAGTGGAAGTTGCAATGCAAGCTGCCTTTCTCCTGGAGATACGGTGACTTCAGGTATGAGGTCCTAGAAGGACTTGTAAGCAGAGAGTTTTTCTCAGTACCGCTCAGAGTAGGGCAACGAGGACGAATTTCATGGTATGCTGGACTTGCTAGGACCGTGTTCATGAAGCCGTTGGTGAACTGGGGATATCTAGCTCGCCCAAGGAAGAGTGCAGCGTGTGACTCTTCACTCGACCTACGTAGGGCCACCCTGAATGGCCTACGGGTCTGAGTGTGACCCAGCAATCCCAGGGGAGCCTCGGGGTACTCAGGGTCGCTGTACGGAAACGAGTGCTGCCGCGAGGGCTCTACGAGTCCTGAAAAGCTTACTAGCGTTCAACTAAAGCAGAAGAGCGACTAAGGCCTCCTGGAAGCTGCTGCACGCCTACTCCACTGCATGGCGTATCAGGGCCCTCCTTCGAAGCTAGGCCTCACTTTGAGTTTCCCTTTAGCTAGAGAACAGGACAGGATGAGCTCTGAATCAGAAACTGGAATACGTGTTTCTTCGTGAAACCTCTTTTTCCCTCTCACAGCCATGCCTGTCGTGAGTATAAGCCCGACACCAACAGTGTTTTTCAGCTAGCTTCTAGGCGCATAAAAGGAGCTTTCATGATGGGACAGCAAGGCTCGCCCCATCAGGTCCTGTTTCCAGATTGACACACAGCATAAGTAGCTGTGGTTTCTAAGAGGTCCAAAGAGACCTGGCTACCTACTTGGCTCTGCCCAGAATCAATTTTTCTGCACAGGGTGTTGTACGTGGAGTGAAGTGCCTAGACAATAGACTGCCCTAGGTCTCTAAGAGCCCTGTGCATGTCCCAAAGCCTGAAGTGTTACACAGAACACTGTGCTTTAGTGGAAGTTGGAATGCAAGCCGTCTTTCTCCTTGAGATACGGTGACTTCAGGTACGAGGTCCTCGAAGGACTTCAAAGCAGAGAGTTTTACTCAGTACAGCTCAGAATCGGCTGATGAGGCAGACTTCCATGGTTTGCTGGCCTTGCTAGAACCGTGTTCCTGAGGCTGATGGTGAGCTGAGGAAATCTAGCTTTCCCAAGAAAGAGTGCAGTTTGTTATCTTTCACTCGGCCTAAAAAGGGGCACACTGAAGGGCCTACGGGTCTGAGTGTGGCCCAGCAAGCCCAGGGGAGTCCTGGGGTACTCAGAGTTCTTGTACGCAAATGGGTACTGACACGAGTGGGCCTGGAGTCCTGAGAAGGAGTAGTACCTTTAAACTAATGCAGGACTGCGACTAAGGCCTCAAGGAAAATGCTGCACAACTACCCTTCTGGAGGGCAAATCAGAGCCTTAGGTCGAGGGTAGGGCGCACCTTGAGATTCCCCTTAGCTCTAGTGCAGGGCAGGATATGCTCCCCACCAGGGCCTGGAAGCACCCTCTTTCTTTCGAGAAAACTCATTTTCTTCCAGAGCCATGCCTGGAGTGAGGACAAGTCCGACAACCACAGTGTTTTTCAGGTAGCTTCAAGGCCGCATGAATGGAGCTTTCAAGACGGGAAAACAAGGCTTGTCTCCTAAGGCCGCCATTTCCAGGCTGACACGCAGAAGAAGCATCTGTGGTTTCTAGCAGGTCAAAAGAGACCTAGCTCCTCACTGGGTCCTTGGAGAATCAACTTTTCTCTGCAGGGTGTTCTGCGTGTAGCGAACTGCCTAAATGAAAGAATTCCCTAGGTGTCCTGGGCTCCTGGGCATCTTCCAAAAGCCTGCGGCGTTACACCAGAAAGTGTGCTCTAGTTGCACTTGGACCACAAGCCGACTCTCTCCTAGAGGTTGGTTGACTTCAGCTAGGAGCTGGTAGAAGGAACTGTAAGCAAAGAGTTTCCCTCAGTACAGCTCGGACTACTGTAAGCAGGCAGACTGGCATGGCATGCTGCACCTACTACAACCGTGTTCCTGAGGCTGTTGGTGAGCTGAGGAAATCGAGCTCCCCCGAGGGAGCGTGCATCATGCTGCCCTTCACTCGGCACAGACACGGGGACTCCGAAGGGCCTACGTGTCTGGATGTTGATCTTCAACTCAGGGGAGCCTGGGGGTTACTCAGTGTCTTTGTACGGAAACGGGTGCAGACGCAAGGGAGCAGGAGTCCTGAGAAGATTAGTACCGTGAAACTAATGCAGAAGTGCGACTAAGGCCTCGTGGAAGCTGCGCACTCCTACCCTGCTGCATGGCATATCAGGGCCCTCCTTCGAAGTTAGGCCTCACTTTGAGATTCCCTTTAGCTATAGAACAGGACAGGATGAGCTCTGACCGAGAAACTGGGATACCCTGTTTCTTCGTGAAACCTCTTTTTCCCTCTCACAGCCATGCCTGCCGTGAGTATAAGGCTGACAACCACAGTGTTTTTAAGGGATCTTCAAGGCGCAGAAGAGGAGCTTTCAAGGTGGGAAAACAAGGCCCGTCCCATCAGGCACCATCTCCAGGATGACACTCAGAGTAAGTGTCTCAGGGTACTGGCAGGTCAAAAGAGACCTAGCTACCTCCCTGGCTCTTCCCTGATTCAACTTTTCTACACAGGGTGTTCTGCGTGTAGTGAACTGCCTAGACGAAAGAGGGCCCTAGGTCTCTGAGGGTCCGGTGCCTCTCCCAAAAGCCTGAAGTGTTCCACAGAAAACTGTGCTGTAGTGGAAGTTGCAATGCAAGCTGCCTTTCTCCTTGAGATACGGTGACTTAAGCTATGAGGTCCTAGAAGGACTTGTAAGCAGAGAGTTTTTCTCAGTACAGCTCAGACTAGGGCAACGAGGACGACTTCCACGGCATGCCTGACTTTCTAGAACCGTGTTCATGAAACCTTTCGGTAGTTGGGGATATCTAGCTCCCCGAGTAAAGCGTGCAGCGTGTTACCCTTCACTCGGCCTACCCAGGGGCATCCTGACGGGCCTACGGGTCTGACTGTGGCCCAGCAAGCCCAGGGAAGCCTTGGAGTACTCAGTGTCTTTGTATGGAAACGAGTGCTGCCGCGAGGCATTTAGGAGTCCTGAAAACCTTACTAGCGTTCATCTAACGCAGGAGAACTTCTAAGGCCTCATGGAAACTGTTGCACGCCTACCCCGCTACTTGGCATATCAGGGCCCACCTTCGAAGTGAGAGCTCCCTTTGAGTTTCCCTTTAGCTATGAAACAGGACAGGATGAGCTCTGACTCGGAAACTAAAATACCCTGTCTCTTCGTGTAACCTCTTTTTCCTCTAACAGTCATGCCTGCAATGAGTATAAGCCTGACAACAACAGGGTTTTTAAGGGAGCTTCAAGGCGCAGAAGAGGAGCTTTCAAGGTGGGAAAACAAGGCCAGTCCCGTCAGGCACCATCTCCAGGTTGACACGCAGCGTAAGTGTCTCTGGCTTCTGGCAGGTCCAAAGAGACCTAGCTACCTCCCTGGCTCTTCCCTCATTCAACTTTTCTACACAGGGTGCTCTGCGTGTAGTGAACTGCCTAGACGAAAGAGTGCCCTAGGTCTCCTAGGGTCCTGTGCCTCTCCCAAAAGCCTGAATTGTTCCACAGAAAACAGTGTTGTAGTGGAAGTTGCAATGCAATCTGCCTTTAATCTTGAGATACGGTGACTTGTTATGAGGTCCTAGAAGGACCTGTAAGCAGAGAGTTTTTCTCAGTACAGCTGAGACTAGGGTAACGAGGACGATTTCCATGTTATGCTGGATTTTCTAGAACCGTGTTGATGAAACCTTTCTGTAGCTGGGGATACCTAGCTCCCCGAATGAAGCGTGCAGTGTGTTACCCTTTACTCCGCCTACCCATGGGCACCCTGACAGGCCTACGGGTCTGACTGTGGCCCAGCAAGCCCAGGGTAGCCTTGGAGTACTCAGTGTCCTTGTACGGAAACGAGTGCTGCCGCGAGGGCTCTACGAGTCCTGAATACCTTACTAGCGTTCAACTAAAGCAAGAGAGCGACTAAGGCCTCATGGAAGCCTTTGCACGCCTACTCCGCTACATGGCATATCAGGGCCCTCCTTCGAAGCGAGGGCTCACTTTGAGTTTCCCTTTAGCTATAAAACAGGACAGGATGAGCTCTGAATCAGAAACTGAAATACCCTGTCTCTTCGTGTATCCTCTTTTTCCCTCACACAGCCATGCCTGCAATGAATATAAGGCTGACAACCACAGTGTTTTTAAGGGAGCTTCAAGGCGCAGAAGAGGAGCTTTCAAGGTGGGAAAACAAGGCCAGTCCCATCAGGCACCATCTCCAGGTTGACACGCAGCGTAAGTGTCTCTGGCTTCTGGCAGGTCCAAAGAGACCTAGCTACCTCCCTGGCTCTTCCCTCATTCAACTTTTCTACACAGGGTGCTCTGCGTGTAGCGAACTGCTTAGATGAAAGACTGCCCTAGGACTCCTAGGGTCCTGTGCCTCTCCCAAAAGCCTGAAGTGTTCCACACAAAACTGTGCTGTAGTGGAAGTTGCAATGCAAGCTGCCTTTCTCCTGGAGATACGGTGACTTCAGGTATGAGGTCCTAGAAGGACTTGTAAGCAGAGAGTTTTTCTCAGTACCGCTCAGAGTAGGGCAACGAGGACGAATTTCATGGTATGCTGGACTTGCTAGGACCGTGTTCATGAAGCCGTTGGTGAACTGGGGATATCTAGCTCGCCCAAGGAAGAGTGCAGCGTGTGACTCTTCACTCGACCTACGTAGGGCCACCCTGAATGGCCTACGGGTCTGAGTGTGACCCAGCAATCCCAGGGGAGCCTCGGGGTACTCAGGGTCGCTGTACGGAAACGAGTGCTGCCGCGAGGGCTCTACGAGTCCTGAAAAGCTTACTAGCGTTCAACTAAAGCAGAAGAGCGACTAAGGCCTCCTGGAAGCTGCTGCACGCCTACTCCACTGCATGGCGTATCAGGGCCCTCCTTCGAAGCTAGGCCTCACTTTGAGTTTCCCTTTAGCTAGAGAACAGGACAGGATGAGCTCTGAATCAGAAACTGGAATACGTGTTTCTTCGTGAAACCTCTTTTTCCCTCTCACAGCCATGCCTGTCGTGAGTATAAGCCCGACACCAACAGTGTTTTTCAGCTAGCTTCTAGGCGCATAAAAGGAGCTTTCATGATGGGACAGCAAGGCTCGCCCCATCAGGTCCTGTTTCCAGATTGACACACAGCATAAGTAGCTGTGGTTTCTAAGAGGTCCAAAGAGACCTGGCTACCTACTTGGCTCTGCCCAGAATCAATTTTTCTGCACAGGGTGTTGTACGTGGAGTGAAGTGCCTAGACAATAGACTGCCCTAGGTCTCTAAGAGCCCTGTGCATGTCCCAAAGCCTGAAGTGTTACACAGAACACTGTGCTTTAGTGGAAGTTGGAATGCAAGCCGTCTTTCTCCTTGAGATACGGTGACTTCAGGTACGAGGTCCTCGAAGGACTTCAAAGCAGAGAGTTTTACTCAGTACAGCTCAGAATCGGCTGATGAGGCAGACTTCCATGGTTTGCTGGCCTTGCTAGAACCGTGTTCCTGAGGCTGATGGTGAGCTGAGGAAATCTAGCTTTCCCAAGAAAGAGTGCAGTTTGTTATCTTTCACTCGGCCTAAAAAGGGGCACACTGAAGGGCCTACGGGTCTGAGTGTGGCCCAGCAAGCCCAGGGGAGTCCTGGGGTACTCAGAGTTCTTGTACGCAAATGGGTACTGACACGAGTGGGCCTGGAGTCCTGAGAAGGAGTAGTACCTTTAAACTAATGCAGGACTGCGACTAAGGCCTCAAGGAAAATGCTGCACAACTACCCTTCTGGAGGGCAAATCAGAGCCTTAGGTCGAGGGTAGGGCGCACCTTGAGATTCCCCTTAGCTCTAGTGCAGGGCAGGATATGCTCCCCACCAGGGCCTGGAAGCACCCTCTTTCTTTCGAGAAAACTCATTTTCTTCCAGAGCCATGCCTGGAGTGAGGACAAGTCCGACAACCACAGTGTTTTTCAGGTAGCTTCAAGGCCGCATGAATGGAGCTTTCAAGACGGGAAAACAAGGCTTGTCTCCTAAGGCCGCCATTTCCAGGCTGACACGCAGAAGAAGCATCTGTGGTTTCTAGCAGGTCAAAAGAGACCTAGCTCCTCACTGGGTCCTTGGAGAATCAACTTTTCTCTGCAGGGTGTTCTGCGTGTAGCGAACTGCCTAAATGAAAGAATTCCCTAGGTGTCCTGGGCTCCTGGGCATCTTCCAAAAGCCTGCGGCGTTACACCAGAAAGTGTGCTCTAGTTGCACTTGGACCACAAGCCGACTCTCTCCTAGAGGTTGGTTGACTTCAGCTAGGAGCTGGTAGAAGGAACTGTAAGCAAAGAGTTTCCCTCAGTACAGCTCGGACTACTGTAAGCAGGCAGACTGGCATGGCATGCTGCACCTACTACAACCGTGTTCCTGAGGCTGTTGGTGAGCTGAGGAAATCGAGCTCCCCCGAGGGAGCGTGCATCATGCTGCCCTTCACTCGGCACAGACACGGGGACTCCGAAGGGCCTACGTGTCTGGATGTTGATCTTCAACTCAGGGGAGCCTGGGGGTTACTCAGTGTCTTTGTACGGAAACGGGTGCAGACGCAAGGGAGCAGGAGTCCTGAGAAGATTAGTACCGTGAAACTAATGCAGAAGTGCGACTAAGGCCTCGTGGAAGCTGCGCACTCCTACCCTGCTGCATGGCATATCAGGGCCCTCCTTCGAAGTTAGGCCTCACTTTGAGATTCCCTTTAGCTATAGAACAGGACAGGATGAGCTCTGACCGAGAAACTGGGATACCCTGTTTCTTCGTGAAACCTCTTTTTCCCTCTCACAGCCATGCCTGCCGTGAGTATAAGGCTGACAACCACAGTGTTTTTAAGGGATCTTCAAGGCGCAGAAGAGGAGCTTTCAAGGTGGGAAAACAAGGCCCGTCCCATCAGGCACCATCTCCAGGATGACACTCAGAGTAAGTGTCTCAGGGTACTGGCAGGTCAAAAGAGACCTAGCTACCTCCCTGGCTCTTCCCTGATTCAACTTTTCTACACAGGGTGTTCTGCGTGTAGTGAACTGCCTAGACGAAAGAGGGCCCTAGGTCTCTGAGGGTCCGGTGCCTCTCCCAAAAGCCTGAAGTGTTCCACAGAAAACTGTGCTGTAGTGGAAGTTGCAATGCAAGCTGCCTTTCTCCTTGAGATACGGTGACTTAAGCTATGAGGTCCTAGAAGGACTTGTAAGCAGAGAGTTTTTCTCAGTACAGCTCAGACTAGGGCAACGAGGACGACTTCCACGGCATGCCTGACTTTCTAGAACCGTGTTCATGAAACCTTTCGGTAGTTGGGGATATCTAGCTCCCCGAGTAAAGCGTGCAGCGTGTTACCCTTCACTCGGCCTACCCAGGGGCATCCTGACGGGCCTACGGGTCTGACTGTGGCCCAGCAAGCCCAGGGAAGCCTTGGAGTACTCAGTGTCTTTGTATGGAAACGAGTGCTGCCGCGAGGCATTTAGGAGTCCTGAAAACCTTACTAGCGTTCATCTAACGCAGGAGAACTTCTAAGGCCTCATGGAAACTGTTGCACGCCTACCCCGCTACTTGGCATATCAGGGCCCACCTTCGAAGTGAGAGCTCCCTTTGAGTTTCCCTTTAGCTATGAAACAGGACAGGATGAGCTCTGACTCGGAAACTAAAATACCCTGTCTCTTCGTGTAACCTCTTTTTCCTCTAACAGTCATGCCTGCAATGAGTATAAGCCTGACAACAACAGGGTTTTTAAGGGAGCTTCAAGGCGCAGAAGAGGAGCTTTCAAGGTGGGAAAACAAGGCCAGTCCCGTCAGGCACCATCTCCAGGTTGACACGCAGCGTAAGTGTCTCTGGCTTCTGGCAGGTCAAAAGAGACCTAGCTACCTCCCTGGCTCTTCCCTCATTCAACTTTTCTACACAGGGTGCTCTGCGTGTAGTGAACTGCCTAGACGAAAGAGTGCCCTAGGTCTCCTAGGGTCCTGTGCCTCTCCCAAAAGCCTGAATTGTTCCACAGAAAACAGTGTTGTAGTGGAAGTTGCAATGCAATCTGCCTTTAATCTTGAGATACGGTGACTTGTTATGAGGTCCTAGAAGGACCTGTAAGCAGAGAGTTTTTCTCAGTACAGCTGAGACTAGGGTAACGAGGACGATTTCCATGTTATGCTGGATTTTCTAGAACCGTGTTGATGAAACCTTTCTGTAGCTGGGGATACCTAGCTCCCCGAATGAAGCGTGCAGTGTGTTACCCTTTACTCCGCCTACCCATGGGCACCCTGACAGGCCTACGGGTCTGACTGTGGCCCAGCAAGCCCAGGGTAGCCTTGGAGTACTCAGTGTCCTTGTACGGAAACGAGTGCTGCCGCGAGGGCTCTACGAGTCCTGAATACCTTACTAGCGTTCAACTAAAGCAAGAGAGCGACTAAGGCCTCATGGAAGCCTTTGCACGCCTACTCCGCTACATGGCATATCAGGGCCCTCCTTCGAAGCGAGGGCTCACTTTGAGTTTCCCTTTAGCTATAAAACAGGACAGGATGAGCTCTGAATCAGAAACTGAAATACCCTGTCTCTTCGTGTATCCTCTTTTTCCCTCACACAGCCATGCCTGCAATGAATATAAGGCTGACAACCACAGTGTTTTTAAGGGAGCTTCAAGGCGCAGAAGAGGAGCTTTCAAGGTGGGAAAACAAGGCCAGTCCCATCAGGCACCATCTCCAGGTTGACACGCAGCGTAAGTGTCTCTGGCTTCTGGCAGGTCCAAAGAGACCTAGCTACCTCCCTGGCTCTTCCCTCATTCAACTTTTCTACACAGGGTGCTCTGCGTGTAGCGAACTGCTTAGATGAAAGACTGCCCTAGGACTCCTAGGGTCCTGTGCCTCTCCCCAAAGCCTGAAGTGTTCCACACAAAACTGTGCTGTAGTGGAAGTTGCAATGCAAGCTGCCTTTCTCCTGGAGATACGGTGACTTCAGGTATGAGGTCCTAGAAGGACTTGTAAGCAGAGAGTTTTTCTCAGTACCGCTCAGAGTAGGGCAACGAGGACGAATTTCATGGTATGCTGGACTTGCTAGGACCGTGTTCATGAAGCCGTTGGTGAACTGGGGATATCTAGCTCGCCCAAGGAAGAGTGCAGCGTGTGACTCTTCACTCGACCTACGTAGGGCCACCCTGAATGGCCTACGGGTCTGAGTGTGACCCAGCAATCCCAGGGGAGCCTCGGGGTACTCAGGGTCGCTGTACGGAAACGAGTGCTGCCGCGAGGGCTCTACGAGTCCTGAAAAGCTTACTAGCGTTCAACTAAAGCAGAAGAGCGACTAAGGCCTCCTGGAAGCTGCTGCACGCCTACTCCACTGCATGGCGTATCAGGGCCCTCCTTCGAAGCTAGGCCTCACTTTGAGTTTCCCTTTAGCTAGAGAACAGGACAGGATGAGCTCTGAATCAGAAACTGGAATACGTGTTTCTTCGTGAAACCTCTTTTTCCCTCTCACAGCCATGCCTGTCGTGAGTATAAGCCCGACACCAACAGTGTTTTTCAGCTAGCTTCTAGGCGCATAAAAGGAGCTTTCATGATGGGACAGCAAGGCTCGCCCCATCAGGTCCTGTTTCCAGATTGACACACAGCATAAGTAGCTGTGGTTTCTAAGAGGTCCAAAGAGACCTGGCTACCTACTTGGCTCTGCCCAGAATCAATTTTTCTGCACAGGGTGTTGTACGTGGAGTGAAGTGCCTAGACAATAGACTGCCCTAGGTCTCTAAGAGCCCTGTGCATGTCCCAAAGCCTGAAGTGTTACACAGAACACTGTGCTTTAGTGGAAGTTGGAATGCAAGCCGTCTTTCTCCTTGAGATACGGTGACTTCAGGTACGAGGTCCTCGAAGGACTTCAAAGCAGAGAGTTTTACTCAGTACAGCTCAGAATCGGCTGATGAGGCAGACTTCCATGGTTTGCTGGCCTTGCTAGAACCGTGTTCCTGAGGCTGATGGTGAGCTGAGGAAATCTAGCTTTCCCAAGAAAGAGTGCAGTTTGTTATCTTTCACTCGGCCTAAAAAGGGGCACACTGAAGGGCCTACGGGTCTGAGTGTGGCCCAGCAAGCCCAGGGGAGTCCTGGGGTACTCAGAGTTCTTGTACGCAAATGGGTACTGACACGAGTGGGCCTGGAGTCCTGAGAAGGAGTAGTACCTTTAAACTAATGCAGGACTGCGACTAAGGCCTCAAGGAAAATGCTGCACAACTACCCTTCTGGAGGGCAAATCAGAGCCTTAGGTCGAGGGTAGGGCGCACCTTGAGATTCCCCTTAGCTCTAGTGCAGGGCAGGATATGCTCCCCACCAGGGCCTGGAAGCACCCTCTTTCTTTCGAGAAAACTCATTTTCTTCCAGAGCCATGCCTGGAGTGAGGACAAGTCCGACAACCACAGTGTTTTTCAGGTAGCTTCAAGGCCGCATGAATGGAGCTTTCAAGACGGGAAAACAAGGCTTGTCTCCTAAGGCCGCCATTTCCAGGCTGACACGCAGAAGAAGCATCTGTGGTTTCTAGCAGGTCAAAAGAGACCTAGCTCCTCACTGGGTCCTTGGAGAATCAACTTTTCTCTGCAGGGTGTTCTGCGTGTAGCGAACTGCCTAAATGAAAGAATTCCCTAGGTGTCCTGGGCTCCTGGGCATCTTCCAAAAGCCTGCGGCGTTACACCAGAAAGTGTGCTCTAGTTGCACTTGGACCACAAGCCGACTCTCTCCTAGAGGTTGGTTGACTTCAGCTAGGAGCTGGTAGAAGGAACTGTAAGCAAAGAGTTTCCCTCAGTACAGCTCGGACTACTGTAAGCAGGCAGACTGGCATGGCATGCTGCACCTACTACAACCGTGTTCCTGAGGCTGTTGGTGAGCTGAGGAAATCGAGCTCCCCCGAGGGAGCGTGCATCATGCTGCCCTTCACTCGGCACAGACACGGGGACTCCGAAGGGCCTACGTGTCTGGATGTTGATCTTCAACTCAGGGGAGCCTGGGGGTTACTCAGTGTCTTTGTACGGAAACGGGTGCAGACGCAAGGGAGCAGGAGTCCTGAGAAGATTAGTACCGTGAAACTAATGCAGAAGTGCGACTAAGGCCTCGTGGAAGCTGCGCACTCCTACCCTGCTGCATGGCATATCAGGGCCCTCCTTCGAAGTTAGGCCTCACTTTGAGATTCCCTTTAGCTATAGAACAGGACAGGATGAGCTCTGACCGAGAAACTGGGATACCCTGTTTCTTCGTGAAACCTCTTTTTCCCTCTCACAGCCATGCCTGCCGTGAGTATAAGGCTGACAACCACAGTGTTTTTAAGGGATCTTCAAGGCGCAGAAGAGGAGCTTTCAAGGTGGGAAAACAAGGCCCGTCCCATCAGGCACCATCTCCAGGATGACACTCAGAGTAAGTGTCTCAGGGTACTGGCAGGTCAAAAGAGACCTAGCTACCTCCCTGGCTCTTCCCTGATTCAACTTTTCTACACAGGGTGTTCTGCGTGTAGTGAACTGCCTAGACGAAAGAGGGCCCTAGGTCTCTGAGGGTCCGGTGCCTCTCCCAAAAGCCTGAAGTGTTCCACAGAAAACTGTGCTGTAGTGGAAGTTGCAATGCAAGCTGCCTTTCTCCTTGAGATACGGTGACTTAAGCTATGAGGTCCTAGAAGGACTTGTAAGCAGAGAGTTTTTCTCAGTACAGCTCAGACTAGGGCAACGAGGACGACTTCCACGGCATGCCTGACTTTCTAGAACCGTGTTCATGAAACCTTTCGGTAGTTGGGGATATCTAGCTCCCCGAGTAAAGCGTGCAGCGTGTTACCCTTCACTCGGCCTACCCAGGGGCATCCTGACGGGCCTACGGGTCTGACTGTGGCCCAGCAAGCCCAGGGAAGCCTTGGAGTACTCAGTGTCTTTGTATGGAAACGAGTGCTGCCGCGAGGCATTTAGGAGTCCTGAAAACCTTACTAGCGTTCATCTAACGCAGGAGAACTTCTAAGGCCTCATGGAAACTGTTGCACGCCTACCCCGCTACTTGGCATATCAGGGCCCACCTTCGAAGTGAGAGCTCCCTTTGAGTTTCCCTTTAGCTATGAAACACGACAGGATGAGCTCTGACTCGGAAACTAAAATACCCTGTCTCTTCGTGTAACCTCTTTTTCCTCTAACAGTCATGCCTGCAATGAGTATAAGCCTGACAACAACAGGGTTTTTAAGGGAGCTTCAAGGCGCAGAAGAGGAGCTTTCAAGGTGGGAAAACAAGGCCAGTCCCGTCAGGCACCATCTCCAGGTTGACACGCAGCGTAAGTGTCTCTGGCTTCTGGCAGGTCAAAAGAGACCTAGCTACCTCCCTGGCTCTTCCCTCATTCAACTTTTCTACACAGGGTGCTCTGCGTGTAGTGAACTGCCTAGACGAAAGAGTGCCCTAGGTCTCCTAGGGTCCTGTGCCTCTCCCAAAAGCCTGAATTGTTCCACAGAAAACAGTGTTGTAGTGGAAGTTGCAATGCAATCTGCCTTTAATCTTGAGATACGGTGACTTGTTATGAGGTCCTAGAAGGACCTGTAAGCAGAGAGTTTTTCTCAGTACAGCTGAGACTAGGGTAACGAGGACGATTTCCATGTTATGCTGGATTTTCTAGAACCGTGTTGATGAAACCTTTCTGTAGCTGGGGATACCTAGCTCCCCGAATGAAGCGTGCAGTGTGTTACCCTTTACTCCGCCTACCCATGGGCACCCTGACAGGCCTACGGGTCTGACTGTGGCCCAGCAAGCCCAGGGTAGCCTTGGAGTACTCAGTGTCCTTGTACGGAAACGAGTGCTGCCGCGAGGGCTCTACGAGTCCTGAATACCTTACTAGCGTTCAACTAAAGCAAGAGAGCGACTAAGGCCTCATGGAAGCCTTTGCACGCCTACTCCGCTACATGGCATATCAGGGCCCTCCTTCGAAGCGAGGGCTCACTTTGAGTTTCCCTTTAGCTATAAAACAGGACAGGATGAGCTCTGAATCAGAAACTGAAATACCCTGTCTCTTCGTGTATCCTCTTTTTCCCTCACACAGCCATGCCTGCAATGAATATAAGGCTGACAACCACAGTGTTTTTAAGGGAGCTTCAAGGCGCAGAAGAGGAGCTTTCAAGGTGGGAAAACAAGGCCAGTCCCATCAGGCACCATCTCCAGGTTGACACGCAGCGTAAGTGTCTCTGGCTTCTGGCAGGTCCAAAGAGACCTAGCTACCTCCCTGGCTCTTCCCTCATTCAACTTTTCTACACAGGGTGCTCTGCGTGTAGCGAACTGCTTAGATGAAAGACTGCCCTAGGACTCCTAGGGTCCTGTGCCTCTCCCCAAAGCCTGAAGTGTTCCACACAAAACTGTGCTGTAGTGGAAGTTGCAATGCAAGCTGCCTTTCTCCTGGAGATACGGTGACTTCAGGTATGAGGTCCTAGAAGGACTTGTAAGCAGAGAGTTTTTCTCAGTACCGCTCAGAGTAGGGCAACGAGGACGAATTTCATGGTATGCTGGACTTGCTAGGACCGTGTTCATGAAGCCGTTGGTGAACTGGGGATATCTAGCTCGCCCAAGGAAGAGTGCAGCGTGTGACTCTTCACTCGACCTACGTAGGGCCACCCTGAATGGCCTACGGGTCTGAGTGTGACCCAGCAATCCCAGGGGAGCCTCGGGGTACTCAGGGTCGCTGTACGGAAACGAGTGCTGCCGCGAGGGCTCTACGAGTCCTGAAAAGCTTACTAGCGTTCAACTAAAGCAGAAGAGCGACTAAGGCCTCCTGGAAGCTGCTGCACGCCTACTCCACTGCATGGCGTATCAGGGCCCTCCTTCGAAGCTAGGCCTCACTTTGAGTTTCCCTTTAGCTAGAGAACAGGACAGGATGAGCTCTGAATCAGAAACTGGAATACGTGTTTCTTCGTGAAACCTCTTTTTCCCTCTCACAGCCATGCCTGTCGTGAGTATAAGCCCGACACCAACAGTGTTTTTCAGCTAGCTTCTAGGCGCATAAAAGGAGCTTTCATGATGGGACAGCAAGGCTCGCCCCATCAGGTCCTGTTTCCAGATTGACACACAGCATAAGTAGCTGTGGTTTCTAAGAGGTCCAAAGAGACCTGGCTACCTACTTGGCTCTGCCCAGAATCAATTTTTCTGCACAGGGTGTTGTACGTGGAGTGAAGTGCCTAGACAATAGACTGCCCTAGGTCTCTAAGAGCCCTGTGCATGTCCCAAAGCCTGAAGTGTTACACAGAACACTGTGCTTTAGTGGAAGTTGGAATGCAAGCCGTCTTTCTCCTTGAGATACGGTGACTTCAGGTACGAGGTCCTCGAAGGACTTCAAAGCAGAGAGTTTTACTCAGTACAGCTCAGAATCGGCTGATGAGGCAGACTTCCATGGTTTGCTGGCCTTGCTAGAACCGTGTTCCTGAGGCTGATGGTGAGCTGAGGAAATCTAGCTTTCCCAAGAAAGAGTGCAGTTTGTTATCTTTCACTCGGCCTAAAAAGGGGCACACTGAAGGGCCTACGGGTCTGAGTGTGGCCCAGCAAGCCCAGGGGAGTCCTGGGGTACTCAGAGTTCTTGTACGCAAATGGGTACTGACACGAGTGGGCCTGGAGTCCTGAGAAGGAGTAGTACCTTTAAACTAATGCAGGACTGCGACTAAGGCCTCAAGGAAAATGCTGCACAACTACCCTTCTGGAGGGCAAATCAGAGCCTTAGGTCGAGGGTAGGGCGCACCTTGAGATTCCCCTTAGCTCTAGTGCAGGGCAGGATATGCTCCCCACCAGGGCCTGGAAGCACCCTCTTTCTTTCGAGAAAACTCATTTTCTTCCAGAGCCATGCCTGGAGTGAGGACAAGTCCGACAACCACAGTGTTTTTCAGGTAGCTTCAAGGCCGCATGAATGGAGCTTTCAAGACGGGAAAACAAGGCTTGTCTCCTAAGGCCGCCATTTCCAGGCTGACACGCAGAAGAAGCATCTGTGGTTTCTAGCAGGTCAAAAGAGACCTAGCTCCTCACTGGGTCCTTGGAGAATCAACTTTTCTCTGCAGGGTGTTCTGCGTGTAGCGAACTGCCTAAATGAAAGAATTCCCTAGGTGTCCTGGGCTCCTGGGCATCTTCCAAAAGCCTGCGGCGTTACACCAGAAAGTGTGCTCTAGTTGCACTTGGACCACAAGCCGACTCTCTCCTAGAGGTTGGTTGACTTCAGCTAGGAGCTGGTAGAAGGAACTGTAAGCAAAGAGTTTCCCTCAGTACAGCTCGGACTACTGTAAGCAGGCAGACTGGCATGGCATGCTGCACCTACTACAACCGTGTTCCTGAGGCTGTTGGTGAGCTGAGGAAATCGAGCTCCCCCGAGGGAGCGTGCATCATGCTGCCCTTCACTCGGCACAGACACGGGGACTCCGAAGGGCCTACGTGTCTGGATGTTGATCTTCAACTCAGGGGAGCCTGGGGGTTACTCAGTGTCTTTGTACGGAAACGGGTGCAGACGCAAGGGAGCAGGAGTCCTGAGAAGATTAGTACCGTGAAACTAATGCAGAAGTGCGACTAAGGCCTCGTGGAAGCTGCGCACTCCTACCCTGCTGCATGGCATATCAGGGCCCTCCTTCGAAGTTAGGCCTCACTTTGAGATTCCCTTTAGCTATAGAACAGGACAGGATGAGCTCTGACCGAGAAACTGGGATACCCTGTTTCTTCGTGAAACCTCTTTTTCCCTCTCACAGCCATGCCTGCCGTGAGTATAAGGCTGACAACCACAGTGTTTTTAAGGGATCTTCAAGGCGCAGAAGAGGAGCTTTCAAGGTGGGAAAACAAGGCCCGTCCCATCAGGCACCATCTCCAGGATGACACTCAGAGTAAGTGTCTCAGGGTACTGGCAGGTCAAAAGAGACCTAGCTACCTCCCTGGCTCTTCCCTGATTCAACTTTTCTACACAGGGTGTTCTGCGTGTAGTGAACTGCCTAGACGAAAGAGGGCCCTAGGTCTCTGAGGGTCCGGTGCCTCTCCCAAAAGCCTGAAGTGTTCCACAGAAAACTGTGCTGTAGTGGAAGTTGCAATGCAAGCTGCCTTTCTCCTTGAGATACGGTGACTTAAGCTATGAGGTCCTAGAAGGACTTGTAAGCAGAGAGTTTTTCTCAGTACAGCTCAGACTAGGGCAACGAGGACGACTTCCACGGCATGCCTGACTTTCTAGAACCGTGTTCATGAAACCTTTCGGTAGTTGGGGATATCTAGCTCCCCGAGTAAAGCGTGCAGCGTGTTACCCTTCACTCGGCCTACCCAGGGGCATCCTGACGGGCCTACGGGTCTGACTGTGGCCCAGCAAGCCCAGGGAAGCCTTGGAGTACTCAGTGTCTTTGTATGGAAACGAGTGCTGCCGCGAGGCATTTAGGAGTCCTGAAAACCTTACTAGCGTTCATCTAACGCAGGAGAACTTCTAAGGCCTCATGGAAACTGTTGCACGCCTACCCCGCTACTTGGCATATCAGGGCCCACCTTCGAAGTGAGAGCTCCCTTTGAGTTTCCCTTTAGCTATGAAACACGACAGGATGAGCTCTGACTCGGAAACTAAAATACCCTGTCTCTTCGTGTAACCTCTTTTTCCTCTAACAGTCATGCCTGCAATGAGTATAAGCCTGACAACAACAGGGTTTTTAAGGGAGCTTCAAGGCGCAGAAGAGGAGCTTTCAAGGTGGGAAAACAAGGCCAGTCCCGTCAGGCACCATCTCCAGGTTGACACGCAGCGTAAGTGTCTCTGGCTTCTGGCAGGTCAAAAGAGACCTAGCTACCTCCCTGGCTCTTCCCTCATTCAACTTTTCTACACAGGGTGCTCTGCGTGTAGTGAACTGCCTAGACGAAAGAGTGCCCTAGGTCTCCTAGGGTCCTGTGCCTCTCCCAAAAGCCTGAATTGTTCCACAGAAAACAGTGTTGTAGTGGAAGTTGCAATGCAATCTGCCTTTAATCTTGAGATACGGTGACTTGTTATGAGGTCCTAGAAGGACCTGTAAGCAGAGAGTTTTTCTCAGTACAGCTGAGACTAGGGTAACGAGGACGATTTCCATGTTATGCTGGATTTTCTAGAACCGTGTTGATGAAACCTTTCTGTAGCTGGGGATACCTAGCTCCCCGAATGAAGCGTGCAGTGTGTTACCCTTTACTCCGCCTACCCATGGGCACCCTGACAGGCCTACGGGTCTGACTGTGGCCCAGCAAGCCCAGGGTAGCCTTGGAGTACTCAGTGTCCTTGTACGGAAACGAGTGCTGCCGCGAGGGCTCTACGAGTCCTGAATACCTTACTAGCGTTCAACTAAAGCAAGAGAGCGACTAAGGCCTCATGGAAGCCTTTGCACGCCTACTCCGCTACATGGCATATCAGGGCCCTCCTTCGAAGCGAGGGCTCACTTTGAGTTTCCCTTTAGCTATAAAACAGGACAGGATGAGCTCTGAATCAGAAACTGAAATACCCTGTCTCTTCGTGTATCCTCTTTTTCCCTCACACAGCCATGCCTGCAATGAATATAAGGCTGACAACCACAGTGTTTTTAAGGGAGCTTCAAGGCGCAGAAGAGGAGCTTTCAAGGTGGGAAAACAAGGCCAGTCCCATCAGGCACCATCTCCAGGTTGACACGCAGCGTAAGTGTCTCTGGCTTCTGGCAGGTCCAAAGAGACCTAGCTACCTCCCTGGCTCTTCCCTCATTCAACTTTTCTACACAGGGTGCTCTGCGTGTAGCGAACTGCTTAGATGAAAGACTGCCCTAGGACTCCTAGGGTCCTGTGCCTCTCCCCAAAGCCTGAAGTGTTCCACACAAAACTGTGCTGTAGTGGAAGTTGCAATGCAAGCTGCCTTTCTCCTGGAGATACGGTGACTTCAGGTATGAGGTCCTAGAAGGACTTGTAAGCAGAGAGTTTTTCTCAGTACCGCTCAGAGTAGGGCAACGAGGACGAATTTCATGGTATGCTGGACTTGCTAGGACCGTGTTCATGAAGCCGTTGGTGAACTGGGGATATCTAGCTCGCCCAAGGAAGAGTGCAGCGTGTGACTCTTCACTCGACCTACGTAGGGCCACCCTGAATGGCCTACGGGTCTGAGTGTGACCCAGCAATCCCAGGGGAGCCTCGGGGTACTCAGGGTCGCTGTACGGAAACGAGTGCTGCCGCGAGGGCTCTACGAGTCCTGAAAAGCTTACTAGCGTTCAACTAAAGCAGAAGAGCGACTAAGGCCTCCTGGAAGCTGCTGCACGCCTACTCCACTGCATGGCGTATCAGGGCCCTCCTTCGAAGCTAGGCCTCACTTTGAGTTTCCCTTTAGCTAGAGAACAGGACAGGATGAGCTCTGAATCAGAAACTGGAATACGTGTTTCTTCGTGAAACCTCTTTTTCCCTCTCACAGCCATGCCTGTCGTGAGTATAAGCCCGACACCAACAGTGTTTTTCAGCTAGCTTCTAGGCGCATAAAAGGAGCTTTCATGATGGGACAGCAAGGCTCGCCCCATCAGGTCCTGTTTCCAGATTGACACACAGCATAAGTAGCTGTGGTTTCTAAGAGGTCCAAAGAGACCTGGCTACCTACTTGGCTCTGCCCAGAATCAATTTTTCTGCACAGGGTGTTGTACGTGGAGTGAAGTGCCTAGACAATAGACTGCCCTAGGTCTCTAAGAGCCCTGTGCATGTCCCAAAGCCTGAAGTGTTACACAGAACACTGTGCTTTAGTGGAAGTTGGAATGCAAGCCGTCTTTCTCCTTGAGATACGGTGACTTCAGGTACGAGGTCCTCGAAGGACTTCAAAGCAGAGAGTTTTACTCAGTACAGCTCAGAATCGGCTGATGAGGCAGACTTCCATGGTTTGCTGGCCTTGCTAGAACCGTGTTCCTGAGGCTGATGGTGAGCTGAGGAAATCTAGCTTTCCCAAGAAAGAGTGCAGTTTGTTATCTTTCACTCGGCCTAAAAAGGGGCACACTGAAGGGCCTACGGGTCTGAGTGTGGCCCAGCAAGCCCAGGGGAGTCCTGGGGTACTCAGAGTTCTTGTACGCAAATGGGTACTGACACGAGTGGGCCTGGAGTCCTGAGAAGGAGTAGTACCTTTAAACTAATGCAGGACTGCGACTAAGGCCTCAAGGAAAATGCTGCACAACTACCCTTCTGGAGGGCAAATCAGAGCCTTAGGTCGAGGGTAGGGCGCACCTTGAGATTCCCCTTAGCTCTAGTGCAGGGCAGGATATGCTCCCCACCAGGGCCTGGAAGCACCCTCTTTCTTTCGAGAAAACTCATTTTCTTCCAGAGCCATGCCTGGAGTGAGGACAAGTCCGACAACCACAGTGTTTTTCAGGTAGCTTCAAGGCCGCATGAATGGAGCTTTCAAGACGGGAAAACAAGGCTTGTCTCCTAAGGCCGCCATTTCCAGGCTGACACGCAGAAGAAGCATCTGTGGTTTCTAGCAGGTCAAAAGAGACCTAGCTCCTCACTGGGTCCTTGGAGAATCAACTTTTCTCTGCAGGGTGTTCTGCGTGTAGCGAACTGCCTAAATGAAAGAATTCCCTAGGTGTCCTGGGCTCCTGGGCATCTTCCAAAAGCCTGCGGCGTTACACCAGAAAGTGTGCTCTAGTTGCACTTGGACCACAAGCCGACTCTCTCCTAGAGGTTGGTTGACTTCAGCTAGGAGCTGGTAGAAGGAACTGTAAGCAAAGAGTTTCCCTCAGTACAGCTCGGACTACTGTAAGCAGGCAGACTGGCATGGCATGCTGCACCTACTACAACCGTGTTCCTGAGGCTGTTGGTGAGCTGAGGAAATCGAGCTCCCCCGAGGGAGCGTGCATCATGCTGCCCTTCACTCGGCACAGACACGGGGACTCCGAAGGGCCTACGTGTCTGGATGTTGATCTTCAACTCAGGGGAGCCTGGGGGTTACTCAGTGTCTTTGTACGGAAACGGGTGCAGACGCAAGGGAGCAGGAGTCCTGAGAAGATTAGTACCGTGAAACTAATGCAGAAGTGCGACTAAGGCCTCGTGGAAGCTGCGCACTCCTACCCTGCTGCATGGCATATCAGGGCCCTCCTTCGAAGTTAGGCCTCACTTTGAGATTCCCTTTAGCTATAGAACAGGACAGGATGAGCTCTGACCGAGAAACTGGGATACCCTGTTTCTTCGTGAAACCTCTTTTTCCCTCTCACAGCCATGCCTGCCGTGAGTATAAGGCTGACAACCACAGTGTTTTTAAGGGATCTTCAAGGCGCAGAAGAGGAGCTTTCAAGGTGGGAAAACAAGGCCCGTCCCATCAGGCACCATCTCCAGGATGACACTCAGAGTAAGTGTCTCAGGGTACTGGCAGGTCAAAAGAGACCTAGCTACCTCCCTGGCTCTTCCCTGATTCAACTTTTCTACACAGGGTGTTCTGCGTGTAGTGAACTGCCTAGACGAAAGAGGGCCCTAGGTCTCTGAGGGTCCGGTGCCTCTCCCAAAAGCCTGAAGTGTTCCACAGAAAACTGTGCTGTAGTGGAAGTTGCAATGCAAGCTGCCTTTCTCCTTGAGATACGGTGACTTAAGCTATGAGGTCCTAGAAGGACTTGTAAGCAGAGAGTTTTTCTCAGTACAGCTCAGACTAGGGCAACGAGGACGACTTCCACGGCATGCCTGACTTTCTAGAACCGTGTTCATGAAACCTTTCGGTAGTTGGGGATATCTAGCTCCCCGAGTAAAGCGTGCAGCGTGTTACCCTTCACTCGGCCTACCCAGGGGCATCCTGACGGGCCTACGGGTCTGACTGTGGCCCAGCAAGCCCAGGGAAGCCTTGGAGTACTCAGTGTCTTTGTATGGAAACGAGTGCTGCCGCGAGGCATTTAGGAGTCCTGAAAACCTTACTAGCGTTCATCTAACGCAGGAGAACTTCTAAGGCCTCATGGAAACTGTTGCACGCCTACCCCGCTACTTGGCATATCAGGGCCCACCTTCGAAGTGAGAGCTCCCTTTGAGTTTCCCTTTAGCTATGAAACAGGACAGGATGAGCTCTGACTCGGAAACTAAAATACCCTGTCTCTTCGTGTAACCTCTTTTTCCTCTAACAGTCATGCCTGCAATGAGTATAAGCCTGACAACAACAGGGTTTTTAAGGGAGCTTCAAGGCGCAGAAGAGGAGCTTTCAAGGTGGGAAAACAAGGCCAGTCCCGTCAGGCACCATCTCCAGGTTGACACGCAGCGTAAGTGTCTCTGGCTTCTGGCAGGTCAAAAGAGACCTAGCTACCTCCCTGGCTCTTCCCTCATTCAACTTTTCTACACAGGGTGCTCTGCGTGTAGTGAACTGCCTAGACGAAAGAGTGCCCTAGGTCTCCTAGGGTCCTGTGCCTCTCCCAAAAGCCTGAATTGTTCCACAGAAAACAGTGTTGTAGTGGAAGTTGCAATGCAATCTGCCTTTAATCTTGAGATACGGTGACTTGTTATGAGGTCCTAGAAGGACCTGTAAGCAGAGAGTTTTTCTCAGTACAGCTGAGACTAGGGTAACGAGGACGATTTCCATGTTATGCTGGATTTTCTAGAACCGTGTTGATGAAACCTTTCTGTAGCTGGGGATACCTAGCTCCCCGAATGAAGCGTGCAGTGTGTTACCCTTTACTCCGCCTACCCATGGGCACCCTGACAGGCCTACGGGTCTGACTGTGGCCCAGCAAGCCCAGGGTAGCCTTGGAGTACTCAGTGTCCTTGTACGGAAACGAGTGCTGCCGCGAGGGGTCGAGGAGTCCTGAATACCTTACTAGCGTTCAACTAAAGCAAGAGAGCGACTAAGGCCTCATGGAAGCCTTTGCACGCCTACTCCGCTACATGGCATATCAGGGCCCTCCTTCGAAGCGAGGGCTCACTTTGAGTTTCCCTTTAGCTATAAAACAGGACAGGATGAGCTCTGAATCAGAAACTGAAATACCCTGTCTCTTCGTGTATCCTCTTTTTCCCTCACACAGCCATGCCTGCAATGAATATAAGGCTGACAACCACAGTGTTTTTAAGGGAGCTTCAAGGCGCAGAAGAGGAGCTTTCAAGGTGGGAAAACAAGGCCAGTCCCATCAGGCACCATCTCCAGGTTGACACGCAGCGTAAGTGTCTCTGGCTTCTGGCAGGTCCAAAGAGACCTAGCTACCTCCCTGGCTCTTCCCTCATTCAACTTTTCTACACAGGGTGCTCTGCGTGTAGCGAACTGCTTAGATGAAAGACTGCCCTAGGACTCCTAGGGTCCTGTGCCTCTCCCCAAAGCCTGAAGTGTTCCACACAAAACTGTGCTGTAGTGGAAGTTGCAATGCAAGCTGCCTTTCTCCTGGAGATACGGTGACTTCAGGTATGAGGTCCTAGAAGGACTTGTAAGCAGAGAGTTTTTCTCAGTACCGCTCAGAGTAGGGCAACGAGGACGAATTTCATGGTATGCTGGACTTGCTAGGACCGTGTTCATGAAGCCGTTGGTGAACTGGGGATATCTAGCTCGCCCAAGGAAGAGTGCAGCGTGTGACTCTTCACTCGACCTACGTAGGGCCACCCTGAATGGCCTACGGGTCTGAGTGTGACCCAGCAATCCCAGGGGAGCCTCGGGGTACTCAGGGTCGCTGTACGGAAACGAGTGCTGCCGCGAGGGCTCTACGAGTCCTGAAAAGCTTACTAGCGTTCAACTAAAGCAGAAGAGCGACTAAGGCCTCCTGGAAGCTGCTGCACGCCTACTCCACTGCATGGCGTATCAGGGCCCTCCTTCGAAGCTAGGCCTCACTTTGAGTTTCCCTTTAGCTAGAGAACAGGACAGGATGAGCTCTGAATCAGAAACTGGAATACGTGTTTCTTCGTGAAACCTCTTTTTCCCTCTCACAGCCATGCCTGTCGTGAGTATAAGCCCGACACCAACAGTGTTTTTCAGCTAGCTTCTAGGCGCATAAAAGGAGCTTTCATGATGGGACAGCAAGGCTCGCCCCATCAGGTCCTGTTTCCAGATTGACACACAGCATAAGTAGCTGTGGTTTCTAAGAGGTCCAAAGAGACCTGGCTACCTACTTGGCTCTGCCCAGAATCAATTTTTCTGCACAGGGTGTTGTACGTGGAGTGAAGTGCCTAGACAATAGACTGCCCTAGGTCTCTAAGAGCCCTGTGCATGTCCCAAAGCCTGAAGTGTTACACAGAACACTGTGCTTTAGTGGAAGTTGGAATGCAAGCCGTCTTTCTCCTTGAGATACGGTGACTTCAGGTACGAGGTCCTCGAAGGACTTCAAAGCAGAGAGTTTTACTCAGTACAGCTCAGAATCGGCTGATGAGGCAGACTTCCATGGTTTGCTGGCCTTGCTAGAACCGTGTTCCTGAGGCTGATGGTGAGCTGAGGAAATCTAGCTTTCCCAAGAAAGAGTGCAGTTTGTTATCTTTCACTCGGCCTAAAAAGGGGCACACTGAAGGGCCTACGGGTCTGAGTGTGGCCCAGCAAGCCCAGGGGAGTCCTGGGGTACTCAGAGTTCTTGTACGCAAATGGGTACTGACACGAGTGGGCCTGGAGTCCTGAGAAGGAGTAGTACCTTTAAACTAATGCAGGACTGCGACTAAGGCCTCAAGGAAAATGCTGCACAACTACCCTTCTGGAGGGCAAATCAGAGCCTTAGGTCGAGGGTAGGGCGCACGTTGAGATTCCCCTTAGCTCTAGTGCAGGGCAGGATATGCTCCCCACCAGGGCCTGGAAGCACCCTCTTTCTTTCGAGAAAACTCATTTTCTTCCAGAGCCATGCCTGGAGTGAGGACAAGTCCGACAACCACAGTGTTTTTCAGGTAGCTTCAAGGCCGCATGAATGGAGCTTTCAAGACGGGAAAACAAGGCTTGTCTCCTAAGGCCGCCATTTCCAGGCTGACACGCAGAAGAAGCATCTGTGGTTTCTAGCAGGTCAAAAGAGACCTAGCTCCTCACTGGGTCCTTGGAGAATCAACTTTTCTCTGCAGGGTGTTCTGCGTGTAGCGAACTGCCTAAATGAAAGAATTCCCTAGGTGTCCTGGGCTCCTGGGCATCTTCCAAAAGCCTGCGGCGTTACACCAGAAAGTGTGCTCTAGTTGCACTTGGACCACAAGCCGACTCTCTCCTAGAGGTTGGTTGACTTCAGCTAGGAGCTGGTAGAAGGAACTGTAAGCAAAGAGTTTCCCTCAGTACAGCTCGGACTACTGTAAGCAGGCAGACTGGCATGGCATGCTGCACCTACTACAACCGTGTTCCTGAGGCTGTTGGTGAGCTGAGGAAATCGAGCTCCCCCGAGGGAGCGTGCATCATGCTGCCCTTCACTCGGCACAGACACGGGGACTCCGAAGGGCCTACGTGTCTGAATGTTGATCTTCAACTCAGGGGAGCCTGGGGGTTACTCAGTGTCTTTGTACGGAAACGGGTGCAGACGCAAGGGAGCAGGAGTCCTGAGAAGATTAGTACCGTGAAACTAATGCAGAAGTGCGACTAAGGCCTCGTGGAAGCTGCGCACTCCTACCCTGCTGCATGGCATATCAGGGCCCTCCTTCGAAGTTAGGCCTCACTTTGAGATTCCCTTTAGCTATAGAACAGGACAGGATGAGCTCTGACCGAGAAACTGGGATACCCTGTTTCTTCGTGAAACCTCTTTTTCCCTCTCACAGCCATGCCTGCCGTGAGTATAAGGCTGACAACCACAGTGTTTTTAAGGGATCTTCAAGGCGCAGAAGAGGAGCTTTCAAGGTGGGAAAACAAGGCCCGTCCCATCAGGCACCATCTCCAGGATGACACTCAGAGTAAGTGTCTCAGGGTACTGGCAGGTCAAAAGAGACCTAGCTACCTCCCTGGCTCTTCCCTGATTCAACTTTTCTACACAGGGTGTTCTGCGTGTAGTGAACTGCCTAGACGAAAGAGGGCCCTAGGTCTCTGAGGGTCCGGTGCCTCTCCCAAAAGCCTGAAGTGTTCCACAGAAAACTGTGCTGTAGTGGAAGTTGCAATGCAAGCTGCCTTTCTCCTTGAGATACGGTGACTTAAGCTATGAGGTCCTAGAAGGACTTGTAAGCAGAGAGTTTTTCTCAGTACAGCTCAGACTAGGGCAACGAGGACGACTTCCACGGCATGCCTGACTTTCTAGAACCGTGTTCATGAAACCTTTCGGTAGTTGGGGATATCTAGCTCCCCGAGTAAAGCGTGCAGCGTGTTACCCTTCACTCGGCCTACCCAGGGGCATCCTGACGGGCCTACGGGTCTGACTGTGGCCCAGCAAGCCCAGGGAAGCCTTGGAGTACTCAGTGTCTTTGTATGGAAACGAGTGCTGCCGCGAGGCATTTAGGAGTCCTGAAAACCTTACTAGCGTTCATCTAACGCAGGAGAACTTCTAAGGCCTCATGGAAACTGTTGCACGCCTACCCCGCTACTTGGCATATCAGGGCCCACCTTCGAAGTGAGAGCTCCCTTTGAGTTTCCCTTTAGCTATGAAACAGGACAGGATGAGCTCTGACTCGGAAACTAAAATACCCTGTCTCTTCGTGTAACCTCTTTTTCCTCTAACAGTCATGCCTGCAATGAGTATAAGCCTGACAACAACAGGGTTTTTAAGGGAGCTTCAAGGCGCAGAAGAGGAGCTTTCAAGGTGGGAAAACAAGGCCAGTCCCGTCAGGCACCATCTCCAGGTTGACACGCAGCGTAAGTGTCTCTGGCTTCTGGCAGGTCAAAAGAGACCTAGCTACCTCCCTGGCTCTTCCCTCATTCAACTTTTCTACACAGGGTGCTCTGCGTGTAGTGAACTGCCTAGACGAAAGAGTGCCCTAGGTCTCCTAGGGTCCTGTGCCTCTCCCAAAAGCCTGAATTGTTCCACAGAAAACAGTGTTGTAGTGGAAGTTGCAATGCAATCTGCCTTTAATCTTGAGATACGGTGACTTGTTATGAGGTCCTAGAAGGACCTGTAAGCAGAGAGTTTTTCTCAGTACAGCTGAGACTAGGGTAACGAGGACGATTTCCATGTTATGCTGGATTTTCTAGAACCGTGTTGATGAAACCTTTCTGTAGCTGGGGATACCTAGCTCCCCGAATGAAGCGTGCAGTGTGTTACCCTTTACTCCGCCTACCCATGGGCACCCTGACAGGCCTACGGGTCTGACTGTGGCCCAGCAAGCCCAGGGTAGCCTTGGAGTACTCAGTGTCCTTGTACGGAAACGAGTGCTGCCGCGAGGGGTCGAGGAGTCCTGAATACCTTACTAGCGTTCAACTAAAGCAAGAGAGCGACTAAGGCCTCATGGAAGCCTTTGCACGCCTACTCCGCTACATGGCATATCAGGGCCCTCCTTCGAAGCGAGGGCTCACTTTGAGTTTCCCTTTAGCTATAAAACAGGACAGGATGAGCTCTGAATCAGAAACTGAAATACCCTGTCTCTTCGTGTATCCTCTTTTTCCCTCACACAGCCATGCCTGCAATGAATATAAGGCTGACAACCACAGTGTTTTTAAGGGAGCTTCAAGGCGCAGAAGAGGAGCTTTCAAGGTGGGAAAACAAGGCCAGTCCCATCAGGCACCATCTCCAGGTTGACACGCAGCGTAAGTGTCTCTGGCTTCTGGCAGGTCCAAAGAGACCTAGCTACCTCCCTGGCTCTTCCCTCATTCAACTTTTCTACACAGGGTGCTCTGCGTGTAGCGAACTGCTTAGATGAAAGACTGCCCTAGGACTCCTAGGGTCCTGTGCCTCTCCCAAAAGCCTGAAGTGTTCCACACAAAACTGTGCTGTAGTGGAAGTTGCAATGCAAGCTGCCTTTCTCCTGGAGATACGGTGACTTCAGGTATGAGGTCCTAGAAGGACTTGTAAGCAGAGAGTTTTTCTCAGTACCGCTCAGAGTAGGGCAACGAGGACGAATTTCATGGTATGCTGGACTTGCTAGGACCGTGTTCATGAAGCCGTTGGTGAACTGGGGATATCTAGCTCGCCCAAGGAAGAGTGCAGCGTGTGACTCTTCACTCGACCTACGTAGGGCCACCCTGAATGGCCTACGGGTCTGAGTGTGACCCAGCAATCCCAGGGGAGCCTCGGGGTACTCAGGGTCGCTGTACGGAAACGAGTGCTGCCGCGAGGGCTCTACGAGTCCTGAAAAGCTTACTAGCGTTCAACTAAAGCAGAAGAGCGACTAAGGCCTCCTGGAAGCTGCTGCACGCCTACTCCACTGCATGGCGTATCAGGGCCCTCCTTCGAAGCTAGGCCTCACTTTGAGTTTCCCTTTAGCTAGAGAACAGGACAGGATGAGCTCTGAATCAGAAACTGGAATACGTGTTTCTTCGTGAAACCTCTTTTTCCCTCTCACAGCCATGCCTGTCGTGAGTATAAGCCCGACACCAACAGTGTTTTTCAGCTAGCTTCTAGGCGCATAAAAGGAGCTTTCATGATGGGACAGCAAGGCTCGCCCCATCAGGTCCTGTTTCCAGATTGACACACAGCATAAGTAGCTGTGGTTTCTAAGAGGTCCAAAGAGACCTGGCTACCTACTTGGCTCTGCCCAGAATCAATTTTTCTGCACAGGGTGTTGTACGTGGAGTGAAGTGCCTAGACAATAGACTGCCCTAGGTCTCTAAGAGCCCTGTGCATGTCCCAAAGCCTGAAGTGTTACACAGAACACTGTGCTTTAGTGGAAGTTGGAATGCAAGCCGTCTTTCTCCTTGAGATACGGTGACTTCAGGTACGAGGTCCTCGAAGGACTTCAAAGCAGAGAGTTTTACTCAGTACAGCTCAGAATCGGCTGATGAGGCAGACTTCCATGGTTTGCTGGCCTTGCTAGAACCGTGTTCCTGAGGCTGATGGTGAGCTGAGGAAATCTAGCTTTCCCAAGAAAGAGTGCAGTTTGTTATCTTTCACTCGGCCTAAAAAGGGGCACACTGAAGGGCCTACGGGTCTGAGTGTGGCCCAGCAAGCCCAGGGGAGTCCTGGGGTACTCAGAGTTCTTGTACGCAAATGGGTACTGACACGAGTGGGCCTGGAGTCCTGAGAAGGAGTAGTACCTTTAAACTAATGCAGGACTGCGACTAAGGCCTCAAGGAAAATGCTGCACAACTACCCTTCTGGAGGGCAAATCAGAGCCTTAGGTCGAGGGTAGGGCGCACCTTGAGATTCCCCTTAGCTCTAGTGCAGGGCAGGATATGCTCCCCACCAGGGCCTGGAAGCACCCTCTTTCTTTCGAGAAAACTCATTTTCTTCCAGAGCCATGCCTGGAGTGAGGACAAGTCCGACAACCACAGTGTTTTTCAGGTAGCTTCAAGGCCGCATGAATGGAGCTTTCAAGACGGGAAAACAAGGCTTGTCTCCTAAGGCCGCCATTTCCAGGCTGACACGCAGAAGAAGCATCTGTGGTTTCTAGCAGGTCAAAAGAGACCTAGCTCCTCACTGGGTCCTTGGAGAATCAACTTTTCTCTGCAGGGTGTTCTGCGTGTAGCGAACTGCCTAAATGAAAGAATTCCCTAGGTGTCCTGGGCTCCTGGGCATCTTCCAAAAGCCTGCGGCGTTACACCAGAAAGTGTGCTCTAGTTGCACTTGGACCACAAGCCGACTCTCTCCTAGAGGTTGGTTGACTTCAGCTAGGAGCTGGTAGAAGGAACTGTAAGCAAAGAGTTTCCCTCAGTACAGCTCGGACTACTGTAAGCAGGCAGACTGGCATGGCATGCTGCACCTACTACAACCGTGTTCCTGAGGCTGTTGGTGAGCTGAGGAAATCGAGCTCCCCCGAGGGAGCGTGCATCATGCTGCCCTTCACTCGGCACAGACACGGGGACTCCGAAGGGCCTACGTGTCTGGATGTTGATCTTCAACTCAGGGGAGCCTGGGGGTTACTCAGTGTCTTTGTACGGAAACGGGTGCAGACGCAAGGGAGCAGGAGTCCTGAGAAGATTAGTACCGTGAAACTAATGCAGAAGTGCGACTAAGGCCTCGTGGAAGCTGCGCACTCCTACCCTGCTGCATGGCATATCAGGGCCCTCCTTCGAAGTTAGGCCTCACTTTGAGATTCCCTTTAGCTATAGAACAGGACAGGATGAGCTCTGACCGAGAAACTGGGATACCCTGTTTCTTCGTGAAACCTCTTTTTCCCTCTCACAGCCATGCCTGCCGTGAGTATAAGGCTGACAACCACAGTGTTTTTAAGGGATCTTCAAGGCGCAGAAGAGGAGCTTTCAAGGTGGGAAAACAAGGCCCGTCCCATCAGGCACCATCTCCAGGATGACACTCAGAGTAAGTGTCTCAGGGTACTGGCAGGTCAAAAGAGACCTAGCTACCTCCCTGGCTCTTCCCTGATTCAACTTTTCTACACAGGGTGTTCTGCGTGTAGTGAACTGCCTAGACGAAAGAGGGCCCTAGGTCTCTGAGGGTCCGGTGCCTCTCCCAAAAGCCTGAAGTGTTCCACAGAAAACTGTGCTGTAGTGGAAGTTGCAATGCAAGCTGCCTTTCTCCCTTGAGATACGGTGACTTAAGCTATGAGGTCCTAGAAGGACTTGTAAGCAGAGAGTTTTTCTCAGTACAGCTCAGACTAGGGCAACGAGGACGACTTCCACGGCATGCCTGACTTTCTAGAACCGTGTTCATGAAACCTTTCGGTAGTTGGGGATATCTAGCTCCCCGAGTAAAGCGTGCAGCGTGTTACCCTTCACTCGGCCTACCCAGGGGCATCCTGACGGGCCTACGGGTCTGACTGTGGCCCAGCAAGCCCAGGGAAGCCTTGGAGTACTCAGTGTCTTTGTATGGAAACGAGTGCTGCCGCGAGGCATTTAGGAGTCCTGAAAACCTTACTAGCGTTCATCTAACGCAGGAGAACTTCTAAGGCCTCATGGAAACTGTTGCACGCCTACCCCGCTACTTGGCATATCAGGGCCCACCTTCGAAGTGAGAGCTCCCTTTGAGTTTCCCTTTAGCTATGAAACAGGACAGGATGAGCTCTGACTCGGAAACTAAAATACCCTGTCTCTTCGTGTAACCTCTTTTTCCTCTAACAGTCATGCCTGCAATGAGTATAAGCCTGACAACAACAGGGTTTTTAAGGGAGCTTCAAGGCGCAGAAGAGGAGCTTTCAAGGTGGGAAAACAAGGCCAGTCCCGTCAGGCACCATCTCCAGGTTGACACGCAGCGTAAGTGTCTCTGGCTTCTGGCAGGTCAAAAGAGACCTAGCTACCTCCCTGGCTCTTCCCTCATTCAACTTTTCTACACAGGGTGCTCTGCGTGTAGTGAACTGCCTAGACGAAAGAGTGCCCTAGGTCTCCTAGGGTCCTGTGCCTCTCCCAAAAGCCTGAATTGTTCCACAGAAAACAGTGTTGTAGTGGAAGTTGCAATGCAATCTGCCTTTAATCTTGAGATACGGTGACTTGTTATGAGGTCCTAGAAGGACCTGTAAGCAGAGAGTTTTTCTCAGTACAGCTGAGACTAGGGTAACGAGGACGATTTCCATGTTATGCTGGATTTTCTAGAACCGTGTTGATGAAACCTTTCTGTAGCTGGGATACCTAGCTCCCCGAATGAAGCGTGCAGTGTGTTACCCTTTACTCCGCCTACCCATGGGCACCCTGACAGGCCTACGGGTCTGACTGTGGCCCAGCAAGCCCAGGGTAGCCTTGGAGTACTCAGTGTCCTTGTACGGAAACGAGTGCTGCCGCGAGGGGTCGAGGAGTCCTGAATACCTTACTAGCGTTCAACTAAAGCAAGAGAGCGACTAAGGCCTCATGGAAGCCTTTGCACGCCTACTCCGCTACATGGCATATCAGGGCCCTCCTTCGAAGCGAGGGCTCACTTTGAGTTTCCCTTTAGCTATAAAACAGGACAGGATGAGCTCTGAATCAGAAACTGAAATACCCTGTCTCTTCGTGTATCCTCTTTTTCCCTCACACAGCCATGCCTGCAATGAATATAAGGCTGACAACCACAGTGTTTTTAAGGGAGCTTCAAGGCGCAGAAGAGGAGCTTTCAAGGTGGGAAAACAAGGCCAGTCCCATCAGGCACCATCTCCAGGTTGACACGCAGCGTAAGTGTCTCTGGCTTCTGGCAGGTCCAAAGAGACCTAGCTACCTCCCTGGCTCTTCCCTCATTCAACTTTTCTACACAGGGTGCTCTGCGTGTAGCGAACTGCTTAGATGAAAGACTGCCCTAGGACTCCTAGGGTCCTGTGCCTCTCCCAAAAGCCTGAAGTGTTCCACACAAAACTGTGCTGTAGTGGAAGTTGCAATGCAAGCTGCCTTTCTCCTGGAGATACGGTGACTTCAGGTATGAGGTCCTAGAAGGACTTGTAAGCAGAGAGTTTTTCTCAGTACCGCTCAGAGTAGGGCAACGAGGACGAATTTCATGGTATGCTGGACTTGCTAGGACCGTGTTCATGAAGCCGTTGGTGAACTGGGGATATCTAGCTCGCCCAAGGAAGAGTGCAGCGTGTGACTCTTCACTCGACCTACGTAGGGCCACCCTGAATGGCCTACGGGTCTGAGTGTGACCCAGCAATCCCAGGGGAGCCTCGGGGTACTCAGGGTCGCTGTACGGAAACGAGTGCTGCCGCGAGGGCTCTACGAGTCCTGAAAAGCTTACTAGCGTTCAACTAAAGCAGAAGAGCGACTAAGGCCTCCTGGAAGCTGCTGCACGCCTACTCCACTGCATGGCGTATCAGGGCCCTCCTTCGAAGCTAGGCCTCACTTTGAGTTTCCCTTTAGCTAGAGAACAGGACAGGATGAGCTCTGAATCAGAAACTGGAATACGTGTTTCTTCGTGAAACCTCTTTTTCCCTCTCACAGCCATGCCTGTCGTGAGTATAAGCCCGACACCAACAGTGTTTTTCAGCTAGCTTCTAGGCGCATAAAAGGAGCTTTCATGATGGGACAGCAAGGCTCGCCCCATCAGGTCCTGTTTCCAGATTGACACACAGCATAAGTAGCTGTGGTTTCTAAGAGGTCCAAAGAGACCTGGCTACCTACTTGGCTCTGCCCAGAATCAATTTTTCTGCACAGGGTGTTGTACGTGGAGTGAAGTGCCTAGACAATAGACTGCCCTAGGTCTCTAAGAGCCCTGTGCATGTCCCAAAGCCTGAAGTGTTACACAGAACACTGTGCTTTAGTGGAAGTTGGAATGCAAGCCGTCTTTCTCCTTGAGATACGGTGACTTCAGGTACGAGGTCCTCGAAGGACTTCAAAGCAGAGAGTTTTACTCAGTACAGCTCAGAATCGGCTGATGAGGCAGACTTCCATGGTTTGCTGGCCTTGCTAGAACCGTGTTCCTGAGGCTGATGGTGAGCTGAGGAAATCTAGCTTTCCCAAGAAAGAGTGCAGTTTGTTATCTTTCACTCGGCCTAAAAAGGGGCACACTGAAGGGCCTACGGGTCTGAGTGTGGCCCAGCAAGCCCAGGGGAGTCCTGGGGTACTCAGAGTTCTTGTACGCAAATGGGTACTGACACGAGTGGGCCTGGAGTCCTGAGAAGGAGTAGTACCTTTAAACTAATGCAGGACTGCGACTAAGGCCTCAAGGAAAATGCTGCACAACTACCCTTCTGGAGGGCAAATCAGAGCCTTAGGTCGAGGGTAGGGCGCACCTTGAGATTCCCCTTAGCTCTAGTGCAGGGCAGGATATGCTCCCCACCAGGGCCTGGAAGCACCCTCTTTCTTTCGAGAAAACTCATTTTCTTCCAGAGCCATGCCTGGAGTGAGGACAAGTCCGACAACCACAGTGTTTTTCAGGTAGCTTCAAGGCCGCATGAATGGAGCTTTCAAGACGGGAAAACAAGGCTTGTCTCCTAAGGCCGCCATTTCCAGGCTGACACGCAGAAGAAGCATCTGTGGTTTCTAGCAGGTCAAAAGAGACCTAGCTCCTCACTGGGTCCTTGGAGAATCAACTTTTCTCTGCAGGGTGTTCTGCGTGTAGCGAACTGCCTAAATGAAAGAATTCCCTAGGTGTCCTGGGCTCCTGGGCATCTTCCAAAAGCCTGCGGCGTTACACCAGAAAGTGCTCTAGTTGCACTTGGACCACAAGCCGACTCTCTCCTAGAGGTTGGTTGACTTCAGCTAGGAGCTGGTAGAAGGAACTGTAAGCAAAGAGTTTCCCTCAGTACAGCTCGGACTACTGTAAGCAGGCAGACTGGCATGGCATGCTGCACCTACTACAACCGTGTTCCTGAGGCTGTTGGTGAGCTGAGGAAATCGAGCTCCCCCGAGGGAGCGTGCATCATGCTGCCCTTCACTCGGCACAGACACGGGGACTCCGAAGGGCCTACGTGTCTGGATGTTGATCTTCAACTCAGGGGAGCCTGGGGGGTTACTCAGTGTCTTTGTACGGAAACGGGTGCAGACGCAAGGGAGCAGGAGTCCTGAGAAGATTAGTACCGTGAAACTAATGCAGAAGTGCGACTAAGGCCTCGTGGAAGCTGCGCACTCCTACCCTGCTGCATGGCATATCAGGGCCCTCCTTCGAAGTTAGGCCTCACTTTGAGATTCCCTTTAGCTATAGAACAGGACAGGATGAGCTCTGACCGAGAAACTGGATACCCTGTTTCTTCGTGAAACCTCTTTTTCCCTCTCACAGCCATGCCTGCCGTGAGTATAAGGCTGACAACCACAGTGTTTTTAAGGGATCTTCAAGGCGCAGAAGAGGAGCTTTCAAGGTGGGAAAACAAGGCCCGTCCCATCAGGCACCATCTCCAGGATGACACTCAGAGTAAGTGTCTCAGGGTACTGGCAGGTCAAAAGAGACCTAGCTACCTCCCTGGCTCTTCCCTGATTCAACTTTTCTACACAGGGTGTTCTGCGTGTAGTGAACTGCCTAGACGAAAGAGGGCCCTAGGTCTCTGAGGGTCCGGTGCCTCTCCCAAAAGCCTGAAGTGTTCCACAGAAAACTGTGCTGTAGTGGAAGTTGCAATGCAAGCTGCCTTTCTCCTTGAGATACGGTGACTTAAGCTATGAGGTCCTAGAAGGACTTGTAAGCAGAGAGTTTTTCTCAGTACAGCTCAGACTAGGGCAACGAGGACGACTTCCACGGCATGCCTGACTTTCTAGAACCGTGTTCATGAAACCTTTCGGTAGTTGGGGATATCTAGCTCCCCGAGTAAAGCGTGCAGCGTGTTACCCTTCACTCGGCCTACCCAGGGGCATCCTGACGGGCCTACGGGTCTGACTGTGGCCCAGCAAGCCCAGGGAAGCCTTGGAGTACTCAGTGTCTTTGTATGGAAACGAGTGCTGCCGCGAGGCATTTAGGAGTCCTGAAAACCTTACTAGCGTTCATCTAACGCAGGAGAACTTCTAAGGCCTCATGGAAACTGTTGCACGCCTACCCCGCTACTTGGCATATCAGGGCCCACCTTCGAAGTGAGAGCTCCCTTTGAGTTTCCCTTTAGCTATGAAACAGGACAGGATGAGCTCTGACTCGGAAACTAAAATACCCTGTCTCTTCGTGTAACCTCTTTTTCCTCTAACAGTCATGCCTGCAATGAGTATAAGCCTGACAACAACAGGGTTTTTAAGGGAGCTTCAAGGCGCAGAAGAGGAGCTTTCAAGGTGGGAAAACAAGGCCAGTCCCGTCAGGCACCATCTCCAGGTTGACACGCAGCGTAAGTGTCTCTGGCTTCTGGCAGGTCAAAAGAGACCTAGCTACCTCCCTGGCTCTTCCCTCATTCAACTTTTCTACACAGGGTGCTCTGCGTGTAGTGAACTGCCTAGACGAAAGAGTGCCCTAGGTCTCCTAGGGTCCTGTGCCTCTCCCAAAAGCCTGAATTGTTCCACAGAAAACAGTGTTGTAGTGGAAGTTGCAATGCAATCTGCCTTTAATCTTGAGATACGGTGACTTGTTATGAGGTCCTAGAAGGACCTGTAAGCAGAGAGTTTTTCTCAGTACAGCTGAGACTAGGGTAACGAGGACGATTTCCATGTTATGCTGGATTTTCTAGAACCGTGTTGATGAAACCTTTCTGTAGCTGGGGATACCTAGCTCCCCGAATGAAGCGTGCAGTGTGTTACCCTTTACTCCGCCTACCCATGGGCACCCTGACAGGCCTACGGGTCTGACTGTGGCCCAGCAAGCCCAGGGTAGCCTTGGAGTACTCAGTGTCCTTGTACGGAAACGAGTGCTGCCGCGAGGGGTCGAGGAGTCCTGAATACCTTACTAGCGTTCAACTAAAGCAAGAGAGCGACTAAGGCCTCATGGAAGCCTTTGCACGCCTACTCCGCTACATGGCATATCAGGGCCCTCCTTCGAAGCGAGGGCTCACTTTGAGTTTCCCTTTAGCTATAAAACAGGACAGGATGAGCTCTGAATCAGAAACTGAAATACCCTGTCTCTTCGTGTATCCTCTTTTTCCCTCACACAGCCATGCCTGCAATGAATATAAGGCTGACAACCACAGTGTTTTTAAGGGAGCTTCAAGGCGCAGAAGAGGAGCTTTCAAGGTGGGAAAACAAGGCCAGTCCCATCAGGCACCATCTCCAGGTTGACACGCAGCGTAAGTGTCTCTGGCTTCTGGCAGGTCCAAAGAGACCTAGCTACCTCCCTGGCTCTTCCCTCATTCAACTTTTCTACACAGGGTGCTCTGCGTGTAGCGAACTGCTTAGATGAAAGACTGCCCTAGGACTCCTAGGGTCCTGTGCCTCTCCCAAAAGCCTGAAGTGTTCCACACAAAACTGTGCTGTAGTGGAAGTTGCAATGCAAGCTGCCTTTCTCCTGGAGATACGGTGACTTCAGGTATGAGGTCCTAGAAGGACTTGTAAGCAGAGAGTTTTTCTCAGTACCGCTCAGAGTAGGGCAACGAGGACGAATTTCATGGTATGCTGGACTTGCTAGGACCGTGTTCATGAAGCCGTTGGTGAACTGGGGATATCTAGCTCGCCCAAGGAAGAGTGCAGCGTGTGACTCTTCACTCGACCTACGTAGGGCCACCCTGAATGGCCTACGGGTCTGAGTGTGACCCAGCAATCCCAGGGGAGCCTCGGGGTACTCAGGGTCGCTGTACGGAAACGAGTGCTGCCGCGAGGGCTCTACGAGTCCTGAAAAGCTTACTAGCGTTCAACTAAAGCAGAAGAGCGACTAAGGCCTCCTGGAAGCTGCTGCACGCCTACTCCACTGCATGGCGTATCAGGGCCCTCCTTCGAAGCTAGGCCTCACTTTGAGTTTCCCTTTAGCTAGAGAACAGGACAGGATGAGCTCTGAATCAGAAACTGGAATACGTGTTTCTTCGTGAAACCTCTTTTTCCCTCTCACAGCCATGCCTGTCGTGAGTATAAGCCCGACACCAACAGTGTTTTTCAGCTAGCTTCTAGGCGCATAAAAGGAGCTTTCATGATGGGACAGCAAGGCTCGCCCCATCAGGTCCTGTTTCCAGATTGACACACAGCATAAGTAGCTGTGGTTTCTAAGAGGTCCAAAGAGACCTGGCTACCTACTTGGCTCTGCCCAGAATCAATTTTCTGCACAGGGTGTTGTACGTGGAGTGAAGTGCCTAGACAATAGACTGCCCTAGGTCTCTAAGAGCCCTGTGCATGTCCCAAAGCCTGAAGTGTTACACAGAACACTGTGCTTTAGTGGAAGTTGGAATGCAAGCCGTCTTTCTCCTTGAGATACGGTGACTTCAGGTACGAGGTCCTCGAAGGACTTCAAAGCAGAGAGTTTTACTCAGTACAGCTCAGAATCGGCTGATGAGGCAGACTTCCATGGTTTGCTGGCCTTGCTAGAACCGTGTTCCTGAGGCTGATGGTGAGCTGAGGAAATCTAGCTTTCCCAAGAAAGAGTGCAGTTTGTTATCTTTCACTCGGCCTAAAAAGGGGCACACTGAAGGGCCTACGGGTCTGAGTGTGGCCCAGCAAGCCCAGGGGAGTCCTGGGGTACTCAGAGTTCTTGTACGCAAATGGGTACTGACACGAGTGGGCCTGGAGTCCTGAGAAGGAGTAGTACCTTTAAACTAATGCAGGACTGCGACTAAGGCCTCAAGGAAAATGCTGCACAACTACCCTTCTGGAGGGCAAATCAGAGCCTTAGGTCGAGGGTAGGGCGCACCTTGAGATTCCCCTTAGCTCTAGTGCAGGGCAGGATATGCTCCCCACCAGGGCCTGGAAGCACCCTCTTTCTTTCGAGAAAACTCATTTTCTTCCCAGAGCCATGCCTGGAGTGAGGACAAGTCCGACAACCACAGTGTTTTTCAGGTAGCTTCAAGGCCGCATGAATGGAGCTTTCAAGACGGGAAAACAAGGCTTGTCTCCTAAGGCCGCCATTTCCAGGCTGACACGCAGAAGAAGCATCTGTGGTTTCTAGCAGGTCAAAAGAGACCTAGCTCCTCACTGGGTCCTTGGAGAATCAACTTTTCTCTGCAGGGTGTTCTGCGTGTAGCGAACTGCCTAAATGAAAGAATTCCCTAGGTGTCCTGGGCTCCTGGGCATCTTCCAAAAGCCTGCGGCGTTACACCAGAAAGTGTGCTCTAGTTGCACTTGGACCACAAGCCGACTCTCTCCTAGAGGTTGGTTGACTTCAGCTAGGAGCTGGTAGAAGGAACTGTAAGCAAAGAGTTTCCCTCAGTACAGCTCGGACTACTGTAAGCAGGCAGACTGGCATGGCATGCTGCACCTACTACAACCGTGTTCCTGAGGCTGTTGGTGAGCTGAGGAAATCGAGCTCCCCCGAGGGAGCGTGCATCATGCTGCCCTTCACTCGGCACAGACACGGGGACTCCGAAGGGCCTACGTGTCTGGATGTTGATCTTCAACTCAGGGGAGCCTGGGGGTTACTCAGTGTCTTTGTACGGAAACGGGTGCAGACGCAAGGGGAGCAGGAGTCCTGAGAAGATTAGTACCGTGAAACTAATGCAGAAGTGCGACTAAGGCCTCGTGGAAGCTGCGCACTCCTACCCTGCTGCATGGCATATCAGGGCCCTCCTTCGAAGTTAGGCCTCACTTTGAGATTCCCTTTAGCTATAGAACAGGACAGGATGAGCTCTGACCGAGGAAACTGGGATACCCTGTTTCTTCGTGAAACCTCTTTTTCCCTCTCACAGCCATGCCTGCCGTGAGTATAAGGCTGACAACCACAGTGTTTTTAAGGGATCTTCAAGGCGCAGAAGAGGAGCTTTCAAGGTGGGAAAACAAGGCCCGTCCCATCAGGCACCATCTCCAGGATGACACTCAGAGTAAGTGTCTCAGGGTACTGGCAGGTCAAAAGAGACCTAGCTACCTCCCTGGCTCTTCCCTGATTCAACTTTTCTACACAGGGTGTTCTGCGTGTAGTGAACTGCCTAGACGAAAGAGGGCCCTAGGTCTCTGAGGGTCCGGTGCCTCTCCCAAAAGCCTGAAGTGTTCCACAGAAAACTGTGCTGTAGTGGAAGTTGCAATGCAAGCTGCCTTTCTCCTTGAGATACGGTGACTTAAGCTATGAGGTCCTAGAAGGACTTGTAAGCAGAGAGTTTTTCTCAGTACAGCTCAGACTAGGGCAACGAGGACGACTTCCACGGCATGCCTGACTTTCTAGAACCGTGTTCATGAAACCTTTCGGTTAGTTGGGGATATCTAGCTCCCCGAGTAAAGCGTGCAGCGTGTTACCCTTCACTCGGCCTACCCAGGGGCATCCTGACGGGCCTACGGGTCTGACTGTGGCCCAGCAAGCCCAGGGAAGCCTTGGAGTACTCAGTGTCTTTGTATGGAAACGAGTGCTGCCGCGAGGCATTTAGGAGTCCTGAAAACCTTACTAGCGTTCATCTAACGCAGGAGAACTTCTAAGGCCTCATGGAAACTGTTGCACGCCTACCCCGCTACTTGGCATATCAGGGCCCACCTTCGAAGTGAGAGCTCCCTTTGAGTTTCCCTTTAGCTATGAAACAGGACAGGATGAGCTCTGACTCGGAAACTAAAATACCCTGTCTCTTCGTGTAACCTCTTTTTCCTCTAACAGTCATGCCTGCAATGAGTATAAGCCTGACAACAACAGGGTTTTTAAGGGAGCTTCAAGGCGCAGAAGAGGGAGCTTTCAAGGTGGGAAAACAAGGCCAGTCCCGTCAGGCACCATCTCCAGGTTGACACGCAGCGTAAGTGTCTCTGGCTTCTGGCAGGTCCAAAGAGACCTAGCTACCTCCCTGGCTCTTCCCTCATTCAACTTTTCTACACAGGGTGCTCTGCGTGTAGTGAACTGCCTAGACGAAAGAGTGCCCTAGGTCTCCTAGGGTCCTGTGCCTCTCCCAAAAGCCTGAATTGTTCCACAGAAAACAGTGTTGTAGTGGAAGTTGCAATGCAATCTGCCTTTAATCTTGAGATACGGTGACTTGTTATGAGGTCCTAGAAGGACCTGTAAGCAGAGAGTTTTTCTCAGTACAGCTGAGACTAGGGTAACGAGGACGATTTCCATGTTATGCTGGATTTTCTAGAACCGTGTTGATGAAACCTTTCTGTAGCTGGGGATACCTAGCTCCCCGAATGAAGCGTGCAGTGTGTTACCCTTTACTCCGCCTACCCATGGGCACCCTGACAGGCCTACGGGTCTGACTGTGGCCCAGCAAGCCCAGGGTAGCCTTGGAGTACTCAGTGTCCTTGTACGGAAACGAGTGCTGCCGCGAGGGGTCGAGGAGTCCTGAATACCTTACTAGCGTTCAACTAAAGCAAGAGAGCGACTAAGGCCTCATGGAAGCCTTTGCACGCCTACTCCGCTACATGGCATATCAGGGCCCTCCTTCGAAGCGAGGGCTCACTTTGAGTTTCCCTTTAGCTATAAAACAGGACAGGATGAGCTCTGAATCAGAAACTGAAATACCCTGTCTCTTCGTGTATCCTCTTTTTCCCTCACACAGCCATGCCTGCAATGAATATAAGGCTGACAACCACAGTGTTTTTAAGGGAGCTTCAAGGCGCAGAAGAGGAGCTTTCAAGGTGGGAAAACAAGGCCAGTCCCATCAGGCACCATCTCCAGGTTGACACGCAGCGTAAGTGTCTCTGGCTTCTGGCAGGTCCAAAGAGACCTAGCTACCTCCCTGGCTCTTCCCTCATTCAACTTTTCTACACAGGGTGCTCTGCGTGTAGCGAACTGCTTAGATGAAAGACTGCCCTAGGACTCCTAGGGTCCCTGTGCCTCTCCCAAAAGCCTGAAGTGTTCCACACAAAACTGTGCTGTAGT
>NW_028122290.1:0-68736 GCF_965194805.1 Balaenoptera borealis
CCCCTGTCGTCAGAGTCCTCCATGATACCTTTCATTACAATTCTACATGACCACTGTCATCACAATGCCCCATGACACCTGTCATCACAATTCGCCATGGCACTTGTCATCACAATGCTCCATGAACCATGTCATCACAATGTTCATGGACACTTGTCATCACAATGCTCCATGACAACTTACATCACAATGCTCCTTGACCCCTGTCATTTCATTGCTCCATGGCCTATGCATTCACAATGCTCCATGGCTCCTGTAATCACATTGCTCCATGATCCCTTTCATCACAATGCTCCAAGACCGCTGTCATCACAATGCCCCATGACGCCTATCATCATAATGCTCTAAGGCGCCTCTCATCACAATGCTCCATGATCCCTGTCATCACAATGTTCCATGACACTAGTCATCACAGTGCTCCATGACCCCTGTCATCACAATATTCACTGCTCATGTAATCACAATGCTCCTGGTCCCCTGTAATCACAATGCTCCATACCCTTGTCATTACAATGTTCCAAAACTCTTGTCATCACAATGCTCCATTAGCCCTGTCATCACAATGTTCCATGACTCTTGTCATCAAAATGCCTCATGATCCATTTAATCACAATGCTCCATGACTCCTTTCATCACATCCTCCATGATACTTGTCATTACACTGCCCCATGACCTTTTTCAGAACAACGCTTCATGATACCAGTCATCACAATGCTCCATGACCATTGTCGTCACAATGCTCCATGCCCCTTTCAACACAATGCTCCATGACAACTGTCATCACAATGCTCCATGGCCTTTGTCATCACAATTATACATGGCCCCTGTGATCACAGTGCTCCATGACCCCTTTCATCACAATGCTCCATGACCACTGTCATCACAATGCCCCATGACCCCTGTCATCACAATGTTCCATGGCCCCTGTCATTACAATGCTCCATGACCACTGTCATCACAATGTTCCATGATCGCTGTAATCACAATGACCCATGACACCTTTCCTCAGAAGTCTCCAGTACGCCTGTCATCACAATGCTCCAATGACCGTCTCATCACAATGCTCCATGATCCCTGTCAGCACAACGTTCCATGACAATTGTCATCACAATGCTCCATGACACCTGTCATCACAATGTTGCCTGCCCATGTCATCAAAATGCTCCATGTCCCCTGTAATCACAATGTTCCATTACACCTGTCTTCACAATGTTCCCTGCCCATGTCATCACAATGCTCCATTACCAATGTAATCAAAATGTTCGCCTGCCCTTGTCATCAAAATGCTCCATGGCCCCTTTAATCACAATGCTCCATGAACCCTGTCATCCCAATGTTCCATGACAGTTGTCATCACAATGCTCCATGACCCTGTAATCACAATGCTCCATGCCCTTGTCATCACAATGCTCCAGAACTCTTGTCATCATAATGATGAATGCTCGTGTCATCACAAAGCTCCATGATACTTGTCATCACAATGTTCCATGGCCTTGTCATTACAATACTCCATGGCCCCTGTCATCACCGTGCTCCATGATACCTTTTATCACAATTCTAGATGACCACTGTCATCACAATGCCCCAAGACACATGTCATCACAATTCGCCATGGCCCTTGCCATCACAATGCTCCATGACCCGTGTCATCACAATGGTCCAAGACACTTGTCATCACAATGATCCATGACCACTTACATCACAATGCTCCTTGACTCCTGTCATCACAATGCTCCATAGCCTATGCATTCGCAATGCTACATGGTCCCTGTAATCACATTGCTCCATGATCCATTTCATCACAATGCTCTATGACCACTGTCATTACAATGCCACATTATACCTGTCATCACAATGCTCCATGGCCCCTGTCAGCCCAATATTCCATGACAGATGTCATCACTCTCCTCCATGGTCCCTGTAATCACAATGCTCCATTCCCTTGTCAACGCAATGCTCCAGAACTCTTGTCATCATAATGCTCCATGCCCGTCTCATCACAATTCTCCATGACACTTTTCATTAAAATGCTCCATGGTCTTTATCATCACAATGCTCCATGGCCCCTGTTATCACAGTGATCCATGGTACCTTTCATCACAATGCTAGATAACCTCTGTCATCACAATGCCCGATGACACCTGTCATCAGAATTGGCCATGGCCCTTGTCATCACAATGCTGCATGCCCTTGTCACCACAATGCTCCAGACCTCTTGGCATCATAATGCTCCATGCCCGTCTCATCACAATGCTCCATGACACTTGTCATCAAAATGATCCATGGCCTTTGTCATCACAATGCTCCATGGCCCCTGTTATCATAGTGCTCCATGTTACCTTTCATCACAATTCTAGATGACCACTGTCATCACAATGCCCCATGACACCTGTCATCACAATTCGCCATGGCCCTTCTGATCACAATACTCCATGATCCATGTCATCACAATGTTCCTGGACACTTATCATCACAATGAACTATGACCACATTCATCACAATGCTCCATGACCCCTGTCATCACACTGCTCCATGGCCTATGCATTCAAAATGCTCCATGGCCCCTGTAATCACATTGCTCCATGATCCCTTTCATCACAATGTTCTATGACCACTCTCATCACAATACCCCATGACGCCTATCATCATAATACTCCAAGGCCCCTCTCATCACAATGCTCCATGAACCCTGTCATCACAATATTCACTGCGCATGTAATCACATCTCTCCTGGTCCCCTGTAATCACAGTGCTCCATACCCTTTTCATCACAATGCTCCAGAACTCTTGTCATCATAATGCTCCATGCTCGTGTCATCACAATGCTTGAAGAACCTTGTCATCACAATGCTCCATGAACCGTGTCATCACAAGGTTCCAGGACCCTTGTCATCACAATGATCCATGACCCCTGTCATCTCAATGCTCCATGATCTTTGTATTCACAATGCTCCATGGCCCCTATAATTGCGGTGATCCATGACCCCTGTCATCACAATGCTCCCTGGTATATTTCATCACAATTCTAGATGACCACTGTCATCACAGTGCACCACGGCCCCTGTCGTCAGAGTCCTCCATGATACCTTTCATTACAATTCTACATGACCACTGTCATCACAATGCCCCATGACACCTGTCATCACAATTCGCCATGGCACTTGTCATCACAATGCTCCATGAACCATGTCATCACAATGTTCATGGACACTTGTCATCACAATGCTCCATGACAACTTACATCACAATGCTCCTTGACCCCTGTCATTTCATTGCTCCATGGCCTATGCATTCACAATGCTCCATGGCTCCTGTAATCACATTGCTCCATGATCCCTTTCATCACAATGCTCCAAGACCGCTGTCATCACAATGCCCCATGACGCCTATCATCATAATGCTCTAAGGCGCCTCTCATCACAATGCTCCATGATCCCTGTCATCACAATGTTCCATGACACTAGTCATCACAGTGCTCCATGACCCCTGTCATCACAATATTCACTGCTCATGTAATCACAATGCTCCTGGTCCCCTGTAATCACAATGCTCCATACCCTTGTCATTACAATGTTCCAAAACTCTTGTCATCACAATGCTCCATTAGCCCTGTCATCACAATGTTCCATGACTCTTGTCATCAAAATGCCTCATGATCCATTTAATCACAATGCTCCATGACTCCTTTCATCACATCCTCCATGATACTTGTCATTACACTGCCCCATGACCTTTTTCAGAACAACGCTTCATGATACCAGTCATCACAATGCTCCATGACCATTGTCGTCACAATGCTCCATGCCCCTTTCAACACAATGCTCCATGACAACTGTCATCACAATGCTCCATGGCCTTTGTCATCACAATTATACATGGCCCCTGTGATCACAGTGCTCCATGACCCCTTTCATCACAATGCTCCATGACCACTGTCATCACAATGCCCCATGACCCCTGTCATCACAATGTTCCATGGCCCCTGTCATTACAATGCTCCATGACCACTGTCATCACAATGCCCCATGACCCCTGTCATCACAATGTTCCATGGCCCCTGTCATTACAATGCTCCATGACCACTGTCATCACAATGTTCCATGATCGCTGTAATCACAATGACCCATGACACCTTTCCTCAGAAGGCTCCAGTACGCCTGTCATCACAATGCTCCAATGACCGTCTCATCACAATGCTCCATGATCCCTGTCAGCACAACGTTCCATGACAATTGTCATCACAATGCTCCATGACACCTGTCATCACAATGTTGCCTGCCCATGTCATCAAAATGCTCCATGTCCCCTGTAATCACAATGTTCCATTACACCTGTCTTCACAATGTTCCCTGCCCATGTCATCACAATGCTCCATTACCAATGTAATCAAAATGTTCGCCTGCCCTTGTCATCAAAATGCTCCATGGCCCCTTTAATCACAATGCTCCATGAACCCTGTCATCCCAATGTTCCATGACAGTTGTCATCACAATGCTCCATGACCCTGTAATCACAATGCTCCATGCCCTTGTCATCACAATGCTCCAGAACTCTTGTCATCATAATGATGAATGCTCGTGTCATCACAAAGCTCCATGATACTTGTCATCACAATGTTCCATGGCCTTGTCATTACAATACTCCATGGCCCCTGTCATCACCGTGCTCCATGATACCTTTTATCACAATTCTAGATGACCACTGTCATCACAATGCCCCAAGACACATGTCATCACAATTCGCCATGGCCCTTGCCATCACAATGCTCCATGACCCGTGTCATCACAATGGTCCAGGACACTTGTCATCACAATGATCCATGACCACTTACATCACAATGCTCCTTGACTCCTGTCATCACAATGCTCCATAGCCTATGCATTCGCAATGCTACATGGTCCCTGTAATCACATTGCTCCATGATCCATTTCATCACAATGCTCTATGACCACTGTCATTACAATGCCACATTATACCTGTCATCACAATGCTCCATGGCCCCTGTCAGCCCAATATTCCATGACAGATGTCATCACTCTCCTCCATGGTCCCTGTAATCACAATGCTCCATTCCCTTGTCAACGCAATGCTCCAGAACTCTTGTCATCATAATGCTCCATGCCCGTCTCATCACAATTCTCCATGACACTTTTCATTAAAATGCTCCATGGTCTTTATCATCACAATGCTCCATGGCCCCTGTTATCACATTGATCCATGGTACCTTTCATCACAATGCTAGATAACCTCTGTCATCACAATGCCCGATGACACCTGTCATCAGAATTGGCCATGGCCCTTGTCATCACAATGCTGCATGCCCTTGTCACCACAATGCTCCAGAACTCTGGGCATCATAATGCTCCATGTCCGTCTCATCACAATGCTCCATGACACTTGTCATCAAAATGCTCCATGGCCTTTGTCATCACAATGCTCCATGGCCCTTGTTATCACAGTGCTCCATGTTACCTTTCATCACAATTCTAGATGACCACTGTCATCACAATGCCCCATGACACCTGTCATCACAATTCGCCATGGCCCTTGTCATCACAATGCTCCATGATCCATGTCATCACAATGTTCCTGGACACTTATCATCACAATGAACTATGACCACATTCATCACAATGCTCCATGACCCCTGTCATCACACTGCTCCATGGCCTATGCATTCAAAATGCTCCATGGCCCCTGTAATCACATTGCTCCATGATCCCTTTCATCACAATGTTCTATGACCACTCTCATCACAATACCCCATGACGCCTATCATCATAATGCTCCAAGGCCCGTCTCATCACAATGCTCCATGAACCCTGTCATCAAAATGTTCCATGACACTTGTCAGCACAGTGCTCCATGAACCCCTGTCATCACAATATTCACTGCCCATGTAATCACAATGCTCCTGGTCCCCTGTAATCACAGTGCTCCATACCCTTTTCATCACAATGCTCCAGAACTCTTGTCATCATAATGCTCCATGCCCGTGTCATCACAATGCTTGAAGAACCTTGTCATCACAATGCTCCATGAACCGTGTCATCACAAGGTTCCAGGACCCTTGTCATCACAATGATCCATGACCCCTGTCATCTCAATGCTCCATGATCTTTGTATTCACAATGCTCCCTGGCCCCTATAATTGCGGTGATCCATGACCCCTGTCATCACAATGCTCCCTGGTATATTTCATCACAATTCTAGATGACCACTGTCATCACAGTGCCTCACGGCCCCTGTCGTCAGAGTCCTCCATGATACCTTTCATTACAATTCTACATGACCACTGTCATCACAATGCCCCATGACACCTGTCATCACAATTCGCCATGGCACTTGTCATCACAATGCTCCATGAACCATGTCATCACAATGTTCATGGACACTTGTCATCACAATGCTCCATGACAACTTACATCACAATGCTCCTTGACCCCTGTCATTTCATTGCTCCATGGCCTATGCATTCACAATGCTCCATGGCTCCTGTAAGCACATTGCTCCATGATCCCTTTCATCACAATGCTCCAAGACCGCTGTCATCACAATGCCCCATGACGCCTATCATCATAATGCTCTAAGGCCCCTCTCATCACAATGCTCCATGATTCCTGTCATCACAATGTTCCATGACACTAGTCATCACAGTGCTCCATGACCCCTGTCATCACAATATTCACTGCCCATGTAATCACAATGCTCCTGGTCCCCTGTAATCATAGTGCTCCATACCCTTGTCATCACAATGCTCCAGAACTCTTGTCATCATAATGCTCCATGCCCGTGTCATCACAATGCTTGAAGAACCTTGTCATCACAATGCTCCATGAACCGTGTCATCACAAGGTTCCAGGACCCTTGTCATCACAATGATCCGTGACCCCTGTCATCTCAATGCTCCATGATCTTTGTATTCACAATGCTCCATGGCCTCTATAATTGCGGTGATCCATGACCCCTGTCATCACAATGCTCCCTGGTATATTTCATCACAATTCTAGATGACCACTGTCATCACAGTGCTCCACGGCCCCTGTCAGCAGAGTCCTCCCTGATACCTTTCCTCACAATTCTATATGACCGCTCTCATCACAATTCCACATGACACCTGTCATCACAATGCTCCATGAACCATGTCATCACAATGTTCATGGACAATAGTCATCACAATGCTCCATGACAACTTACATCACAATGCTCCTTGACCCCTGTCATTCCATTGCTCCATGGCCTATGCATTCAGAATGCTCCATGGCTCCTGTAATCACATTGCCCCATGATCCCTTTCATCACAATGCTCCAAGACCGCTGTCATCACGAGGCCCCATGACGCCTATCATCATAATGCTCCAAGGCCCCTCTCATCACAATGCTCCATGATCCCTGTCATCACAATGTTCCATAACACTAGTCATCACAGTGCTCCATGACCCCTGTCATCACAATATTCACTGCCCATGTAATCACAATGCTCCTGGTCCCCTGTAATCACAATGCTCCATACCCTTGTCATCACAATGCTCCAGAACTCTTGTCATCATAATGCTCCATTCCCGTGTCATCACAGTGCTCCATGACCACTTTCATCACAATGCTCCTTGACCCCTGTCATCACAATGCTCTATGACCACTGTCATCACAATGCCACATGACACCTGTCATCACAAAGCTCTATAGCCCCTGTCAGCACAATGTTCCATGACAGGTATCATCACAATGATCCATGACTGCTGTCATCACAATGTTCCCTGCCCTTGTCATTCTCAATGCTCCCTGGCCCCTGTCATCACAATGATCCATGCTCATATCATCACAATGCTCCATTACCCATGTCATCGTAGTGATCCATGACCCCTTTCATCACAATGCTCCATGACCCCAGTCATCACAATGCTCCATAGCCCTTGTCATCACAATGCTCCATTAGCCCTGTCATCACAATGTTCCATGACTCTTGTCATCAAAATGCCTCATGATCCATTTAATCACAATGCTCCATGACTCCTTTCAACACATCCTCCATGATACTTGTCATTACACTGCCCCATGACCTTTTTCAGAACAATGCTCCATGATACCAGTCATCACAATGCTCCATGACCATTGTCGTCACAATGCTCCATGCCCCTTTCAACACAATGCTCCATGACAACTGTCATCACAATGCTCCATGGCCTTTGTCATCACAATTATACATGGCCCCTGTGATCACAGTACTCCATGACCCCTTTCATCACAATGCTCCATGACCACTGTCATCACAATGCCCCATGACCCCTGTCATCACAATGCTCCATGGCCCCTGTCATTACAATGCTCCATGACCACTGTCATCACAATGTTCCATGATCGCTGTAATCACAATGACCCATGACACCTTTCCTCAGAAGGCTCCAGTACGCCTGTCATCACAATGCTCCAATGACCGTCTCATCACAATGCTCCATGATCCCTGTCAGCACAACGTTCCATGACAATTGTCATCACAATGCTCCATGACACCTGTCATCACAATGTTGCCTGCCCATGTCATCAAAATGCTCCATGTCCCCTGTAATCACAATGTTCCATTACACCTGTCTTCACAATGTTCCCTGCCCATGTCATCACAATGCTCCATTACCAATGTAATCAAAATGTTCGCCTGCCCTTGTCATCAAAATGCTCCATGGCCCCTTTAATCACAATGCTCCATGAACCCTGTCATCCCAATGTTCCATGACAGTTGTCATCACAATGCTCCATGACCCTGTAATCACAATGCTCCATGCCCTTGTCATCACAATGCTCCAGAACTCTTGTCATCATAATGATGAATGCTCGTGTCATCACAAAGCTCCATGATACTTGTCATCACAATGTTCCATGGCCTTGTCATTACAATACTCCATGGCCCCTGTCATCACCGTGCTCCATGATACCTTTTATCACAATTCTAGATGACCACTGTCATCACAATGCCCCAAGACACATGTCATCACAATTCGCCATGGCCCTTGCCATCACAATGCTCCATGACCCGTGTCATCACAATGGTCCAGGACACTTGTCATCACAATGATCCATGACCACTTACATCACAATGCTCCTTGACTCCTGTCATCACAATGCTCCATAGCCTATGCATTCGCAATGCTACATGGTCCCTGTAATCACATTGCTCCATGATCCATTTCATCACAATGCTCTATGACCACTGTCATTACAATGCCACATTATACCTGTCATCACAATGCTCCATGGCCCCTGTCAGCCCAATATTCCATGACAGATGTCATCACTCTCTTCCATGGTCCCTGTAATCACAATGCTCCATTCCCTTGTCAACGCAATGCTCCAGAACTCTTGTCATCATAATGCTCCATGCCCGTCTCATCACAATTCTCCATGACACTTTTCATTAAAATGCTCCATGGTCTTTATCATCACAATGCTCCATGGCCCCTGTTATCACATTGATCCATTGTACCTTTCATCACAATGCTAGATAACCTCTGTCATCACAATGCCCGATGACACCTGTCATCAGAATTGGCCCTGGCCCTTGTCATCACAATGCTCCATGCCCTTGTCACCACAATGCTCCAGAACTCTGGGCATCATAATGCTCCATGTCCGTCTCATCACAATGCTCCATGACACTTGTCATCATAATGCTCCATGGCCTTTGTCATCACAATGCTCCATGGCCCTTGTTATCACAGTGCTCCATGTTACCTTTCATCACAATTCTAGATGACCACTGTCATCACAATGCCCCATGACACCTGTCATCACAATTCGCCATGGCCCTTGTCATCACAATGCTCCATGATCCATGTCATCACAATGTTCCTGGACACTTATCATCACAATGAACTATGACCACATTCATCACAATGCTCCATGACCCCTGTCATCACACTGCTCCATGGCCTATGCATTCAAAATGCTCCATGGCCCCTGTAATCACATTGCTCCATGATCCCTTTCATCACAATGTTCTATGACCACTCTCATCACAATACCCCATGACGCCTATCATCATAATGCTCCAAGGCCCGTCTCATCACAATGCTCCATGAACCCTGTCATCAAAATGTTCCATGACACTTGTCAGCACAGTGCTCCATGAACCCCTGTCATCACAATATTCACTGCCCATGTAATCACAATGCTCCTGGTCCCCTGTAATCACAGTGCTCCATACCCTTTTCATCACAATGCTCCAGAACTCTTGTCATCATAATGCTCCATGCCCCTGTCATCACAATGCTTGAAGAACCTTGTCATCACAATGCTCCATGAACCGTGTCATCACAAGGTTCCAGGACCCTTGTCATCACAATGATCCATGACCCCTGTCATCTCAATGCTCCATGATCTTTGTATTCACAATGCTCCCTGGCCCCTATAATTGCGGTGATCCATGACCCCTGTCATCACAATGCTCCCTGGTATATTTCATCACAATTCTAGATGACCACTGTCATCACAGTGCCTCACGGCCCCTGTCGTCAAAGTCCTCCATGATACCTTTCATTACAATTCTACATGACCACTGTCATCACAATGCCCCATGACACCTGTCATCACAATTCGCCATGGCACTTGTCATCACAATGCTCCATGAACCATGTCATCACAATGTTCATGGACACTTGTCATCACAATGCTCCATGACAACTTACATCACAATGCTCCTTGACCCCTGTCCTTTCATTGCTCCATGGCCTATGCATTCACAATGCTCCATGGCTCCTGTAAGCACATTGCTCCATGATCCCTTTCATCACAATGCTCCAAGACCGCTGTCATCACAATGCCCCATGACGCCTATCATCATAATGCTCTAAGGCCCCTCTCATCACAATGCTCCATGATTCCTGTCATCACAATGTTCCATGACACTAGTCATCACAGTGCTCCATGACCCCTGTCATCACAATATTCACTGCCCATGTAATCACAATGCTCCTGGTCCCCTGTAATCATAGTGCTCCATACCCTTGTCATCACAATGCTCCAGAACTCTTGTCATCATAATGCTCCATGCCCGTCTCATCACAATTCTCCATGACACTTTTCATTAAAATGCTCCATGGCCTTTATCATCACAATGCTCCATGGCCCCTGTTATCACAGTGATCCATGGTACCTTTCATCACAATGCTAGATAACCTCTGTCATCACAATGCCCGAGGACACCTGTCATCAGAATTGGCCATGGCCCTTGTCATCATAATGCTCCATGCCCTTGTCACCACAATGCTCCAGAACTCTGGGCATCATAATGCTCCATGCCCGTCTCATCACAATGCTCCATGACACTTGTCATCAAAATGCTCCATGGCCTTTGTCATCACAATGCTCCATGGGCCCTGTTATCACAGTGCTCCATGTTACCTTTCATCACAATTCTAGATGACCACTGTCATCACAAGGCCCCATGACACCTGTCATCACAATTCGCCATGGCCCTTGTCATCACAATGCTCCATGATCCATGTCATCACAATGTTCCTGGACACTTATCATCACAATGAACTATGACCACATTCATCACAATGCTCCATGACCCCTGTCATCACACGGCGCCATGGCCTATGCATTCAAAATGCTCCATGGCCCCTGTAATCACATTGCTCCATGATCCCTTTCATCACAATGCTCCAAGACCGCTGTCATCACAAGGCCCCATAACGCGTATCATCATAATGCTCCAAGGCCCCTCTCATCACAATGCTCCATGAACCCTGTCATCACAATGTTCTATGACACTTGTCATCACAGTGCTACATGAACCCCTGTCATCACAATATTCACTGCCCATGTAATCACATTGCTCCTGGTCTCCTGTAATCACAGTGCTACATACCCTTTTCATCACAATGCTCCAGAACTCTTGTCATCATAATGCTCCATGCCCGTGTCATCACAATGCTTGAAGAACCTTGTCATCACAATGCTCCATGAACCGTGTCATCACAAGGTTCCAGGACCCTTGTCATCACAATGATCCATGACCCCTGTCATCTCAATGCTCCATGATCTTTGTATTCACAATGCTCCATGGCCTCTATAATTGCGGTGATCCATGACCCCTGTCATCACAATGCTCCCTGGTATATTTCATCACAATTCTAGATGACCACTGTCATCACAGTGCTCCACGGCGCATGTCATCAGAGTCCTCCCTGATACCTTTCATCACAATTCTATATGACCGCTCTCATCACAATTCCACATGACACCTGTCATCACAATGCTCCATGAACCATGTCATCACAATGTTCATGGACAATAGTCATCACAATGCTCCATGACAACTTACATCACAATGCTCCTTGACCCCTGTCATTCCATTGCTCCATGGCCTATGCATTCACAATGCTCCATGGCTCCTGTAATCACATTGCTCCATGATCCCTTTCATCACAATGCTCCAAGACCGCTGTCATCACAATGCCCCATGACGCCTATCATCATAATGCTCCAAGGCCCCTCTCATCACAATGCTCCATGATCCCTGTCATCACAATGTTCCATGACACTAGTCATCACAGTGCTCCATGACCCCTGTCATCACAATATTCACTGCCCATGTAATCACAATGCTCCTGGTCCCCTGTAATCACAATGCTCCATACCCTTGTCATCACAATGCTCCAGAACTCTTGTCATCATAATGCTCCATGCCCGTGTCATCACAGTGCTCCATGACCACTTTCATCACAATGCTCCTTGACCCCTGTCATCACAATGCTCTATGACCACTGTCATCACAATGCCACATGACACCTGTCATCACAATGCTCTATGACCACTGTCATCACAATGCCACATGACACCTGTCATCACAATGCTCTATAGCCCCTGTCAGCACAATGTTCCATGACAGGTATCATCACAATGATCCATGACTGCTGTCATCACAATGTTCCCTGCCCTTGTCATTCTCAATGCTCCCTGGCCCCTGTCATCACAATGCTCCATGCTCATATCATCACAATGCTCCATTACCCATGTCATCGTAGTGATCCATGACCCCTTTCATCACAATGCTCCATGACCCAAGTCATCACAATGCTCCATAGCCCTTGTCATCACAATGCTCCATTAGCCCTGTCATCACAATGTTCCATGACTCTTGTCATCAAAATGCCTTATGATCCATTTAATCACAATGCTCCATGACTCCTTTCATCACATCCTCCATGATACTTGTCATTGCACTGCCCCATGACATTTTTCAGAACAATGCTCCATGATACCAGTCATCACAATGCTCCATGACCATTGTCGTCACAATGCTCCATGCCCCTTTCAACACAATGCTCCATGACAACTGTCATCACAATGCTCCATGGTCTTTGTCATCACAATTATACATGGCCCGTGTGATCACAGTGCTCCATGACCCCTTTCATCACAATGCTCCATGACCACTGTCATCACAATGTTCCATGATCGCTGTAATCACAATGCTCCATGGCCCCTGTCATTACAATGCTCCATGACCACTGTCATCACAATGTTCCATGATCGCTGTAATCACAATGACCCATGACACCTTTCCTCAGAAGGCTCCAGTACGCCTGTCATCACAATGCTCCAATGACCGTCTCATCACAATGCTCCATGATCCCTGTCAGCACAACGTTCCATGACAATTGTCATCACAATGCTCCATGACACCTGTCATCACAATGTTGCCTGCCCATATCATCAAAATGCTCCATGTCCCCTGTAATCACAATGTTCCATTACACCTGTCTTCACAATGTTCCCTGCCCATGTCATCACAATGCTCCATTACCAATGTAATCAAAATGGTCGCCTGCCCTTGTCATCAAAATGCTCCATTTGCCCTTTAATTACAATGCTCCATGAACCCTGTCATCACAATGTTCCATGACAGTTGTCATCACAATGCTCCATGACCCTGTAATCACAATGCTCCATGCCCTTGTCATCACAATGCTCCAGAACTCTTGTCATCATAATGATGAATGCTCGTGTCATCACAAAGCTCCATGATACTTGTCATCACAATGTTCCATGGCCTTGTCATTACAATACTCCATGGCCCCTGTCATCACAGTGCTCCATGATACTTTTTATCACAGTTCTAGATGACCACTGTCATCACAATGCCCCAAGACACATGTCATCACAATTCGCCATGGCCCTTGCCATCACAATGCTCCATGACCCGTGTCATCACAATGGTCCAGGACACTTGTCATCACAATCATCCATGACCACTTACATCACAATGCTCCTTGACTCCTGTCATCACAATGCTCCATAGCCTATGCATTCGCAATGCTACATGGTCCCTGTAATCACATTGCTCCATGATCCATTTCATCACAATGCTCTATGACCACTGTCATTACAATGCCACATTATACCTGTCATCACAATGCTCCATGGCCCCTGTCAGCACAATGTTCCATGACAGATGTCATCACTCTCCTCCATGGTCCCTGTAATCACAATGCTCCATTCCCTTGTCAACGCAATGCTCCAGAACTCTTGTCATCATAATGCTCCATGCCCATCTCATCACAATTCTCCATGACACTTTTCATTAAAATGCTCCATGGCCTTTATCATCACAATGCTCCATGGCCCCTGTTATCACAGTGATCCATGGTACCTTTCATCACAATGCTAGATAACCTCTGTCATCACAATGCCCGAGGACACCTGTCATCAGAATTGGCCATGGCCCTTGTCATCACAATGCTCCATGCCCTTGTCACCACAATGCTCCAGAACTCTGGGCATCATAATGCTCCATGCCCGTCTCATCACAATGCTCCATGACACTTGTCATCAAAATGCTCCATGGCCTTTGTCATCACAATGCTCCATGGCCCCTGTTATCATAGTGCTCCATGTTACCTTTCATCACAATTCTATATGACCACTGTCATCACAAGGCCCCATGACACCTGTCATCACAATTCGCCATGGCCCTTGTCATCACAATGCTCCATGATCCATGTCATCACAATGTTCCTGGACACTTATCATCACAATGAACTATGACCACATTCATCACAATGCTCCATGACCCCTGTCATCACACTGCTCCATGGCCTATGCATTCAAAATGCTCCATGGCCCCTGTAATCACATTGCTCCATGATCCCTTTCATCACAATGTTCTATGACCACTCTCATCACAATACCCCATGACGCCTATCATCATAATGCTCCAAGGCCCCTCTCATCACAATGTTCCATGAACCCTGTCATCACAATATTCACTGCCCATGTAATCACAATTCTCCTGGTCCCCTGTAATCACAATGCTCCATACCCTTGTCATCACAATGCTCCAGAACTCTTGTCATCATAATGCTCCATGCCCGTGTCATCACAATGCTTGAAGAAACTTGTCATCACAATGCTCCATGAACCGTGTCATCACAAGGTTCCCGGACCCTTGTCATCACAATGATCCATGACCCCTGTCATCTCAATGCTTCATGATCTTTGTATTCACAATGCTCCATGGCCCCTGTAATTGCGGTGATCCATGACCCCTGTCATCACAATGCTCCCTGGTATATTTCATCACAATTCTAGATGACCACTGTCATCACAGTGCCCCACGACCCCTGTCATCAGAGTCCTCCCTGATACCTTTCATCACAATTCTATATGACCGCTCTCATCACAATTCCACATGACACCTGTCATCACAATGCTCCATGAACCATGTCATCACAATGTTCATGGACAATAGTCATCACAATGCTCCATGACAACTTACATCACAATGCTCCTTGACCCCTGTCATTTCATTGCTCCATGGCCTATGCATTCACAATGCTCCATGGCTCCTGTAATCACATTGCTCCATGATCCCTTTCATCACAATGCTCCAAGGGCGCTGTCATCACAATGCCCCATGACGCCTGTCATCATAATGCTCCAAGGCCCCTCTCATCACAATGCTCCATGATCCCTGTCATCACAATGTTCCATGACACTAGTCATCACAGTGCTCCATGACCCCTGTCATCACAATATTCACTGCCCATGTAATCACAATGCTCCTGGTCCCCTGTAATCACAATGTTCCATACCCTTGTCATCACAATGCTCCAGAACCCTTGTCATCATAATGCTCCATGCCCGTGTCATCACAATGCTCCATGACCACTTTCATCACAATGTTCCTTGACCCCTGTCATCACCATGCTCTATGACCACTGTCATCACAATGCCACATGACACCTGTCATCACAATGCTCTATAGCCCCTGTCAGCACAATATTCCGTGACAGGTATCATCACAATGATCCATGACTGCTGTCATCACAATTTTCCCTGCCCTTGTCATCTCAATGCTCCCTGGCCCCTGTCATCACAATGCTCCATGCTCATATCATCACAATGCTCCATTACCCATGTCATCGTAGTGATCCATGACCCCTTTCATCACAATGCTCCATGACCCCAGTCATCACAATGCTCCATAGCCCTTGTCATCACAATGCTCCATTAGCCCTGTCATCACAATGTTCCATGACTCTTGTCATCAAAATGCCTCATGATCCATTTAATCACAATGCTCCATGACTCCTTTCATCACATCCTCCATGATACTTGTCATTACACTGCCCCATGACCTTTTTCAGAACAATGCTCCATGATACCAGTCATCACAATGCTCCATGACCATTGTCGTCACAATGCTCCATGCCCCTTTCAACACAATGCTCCATGACAACTGTCATCACAATGCTCCATGGCCTTTGTCATCACAATTATACATGGCCCCTGTAATCACAGTGCTCCATGACCCCTTTCATCACAATGCTCCATGACCACTGTCATCACAATGCCCCATGACCCCTATCATCACAATGCTCCATGGCCCCTGTCATTACAATGCTCCATGACCCCTGTCATCACAATATTCACTGCCCATGTAATCACAATGCTCCTGGTCCCCTGTAATCACAATGCTCCATAACCTTGTCATCACAATGCTCCAGAACTCTTGTCATCATAATGCTCCATGCCCGTGTCATCACAATGCTTGAAGAACCTTGTCATCACAATGCTCCATGAACCGTGTCATCACAAGGTTCCAGGACCCTTGTCATCACAATGATCCATGACCCCTGTCATCTCAATGCTTCATGATCTTTGTATTCACAATGCTCCATGGTCCCTGGAATTGCGGTGATCCATGACCCCTGTCATCACAATGCTCCCTGGTATATTTCATCACAATTCTAGATGACCACTGTCATCACAGTGCCCCACGACCCCTGTCATCAGAGTCCTCCCTGATACCTTTCATCACAATTCTATATGACCGCTCTCATCACAATTCCACATGACACCTGTCATCACAATGCTCCATGAACCATGTCATCACAATGTTCATGGACACTTGTCATCACAATGCTCCATGACAACTTACATCACAATGCTCCTTGACCCCTGTCATTTCATTGCTCCATGGCCTATGCATTCACAATGCTCCATGGCTCCTGTAATCACATTGCTCCATGATCCCTTTCATCACAATGCTCCAAGGGCGCTGTCATCACAATGCCCCATGACGCCTGTCATCATAATGCTCCAAGGCCCCTCTCATCACAATGCTCCATGATCCCTGTCATCACAATGTTCCATGACACTAGTCATCACAGTGCTCCATGACCCCTGTCATCACAATATTCACTGCCCATGTAATCACAATGCTCCTGGTCCCCTGTAATCACAATGTTCCATACCCTTGTCATCACAATGCTCCAGAACACTTGTCATCATAGTGCTCCATGCCCGTGTCATCACAATGCTCCATGACCACTTTCATCACAATGTTCCTTGACCCCTGTCATCACCATGCTCTATGACCACTGTCATCACAATGCCACATGACACCTGTCATCACAATGCTCTATTGCCCCTGTCAGCACAATATTCCATGACAGGTATCATCACAATGATCCATGACTACTGTCATCACAATTTTCCCTGCCCTTCTCATCTCAATGCTCCCTGGCCCCTGTCATCACAATGCTCCATGCTCATATCATCACAATGCTCCATTACCCTTGTCATCGTAGTGATCCATGACTCCTTTCATCACAATGCTCCATGACCACTGTCATCACAATGCCCCATGACCCCTGTCATCACAATGCTCCATGGCCCCTGTCATTACAATGCTCCATGACCACTGTCATCACAATGTTCCATGATCGCTGTAATCACAATGACCCATAACACCTTTCCTCAGAAGGCTCCAGTACGCCTGTCATCACAATGCTCCAATGACCGTCTCATCACAATGCTCCATGATCCCTGTCAGCACAACGTTCCATGACAATTGTCATCACAATGCTCCATGACACCTGTCATCACAATGTTGCCTGCCCATGTCATCAAAATGCTCCATGTCCCCTGTAATCACAATGTTCCATTACACCTGTCTTCACAATGTTCCCTGCCCATGTCATCACAATGCTCCATTACCAATGTAATCAAAATGTTCGCCTGCCCTTGTCATCAAAATGCTCCATGGCCCCTTTAATCACAATGCTCCATGAACCCTGTCATCACAATGTTCCATGACAGTTGTCATCACAATGCTCCATGACCCTGTAATCACAATGCTCCATGCCCTTGTCATCACAATGCTCCAGAACTCTTGTCATCATAATGATGAATGCTCGTGTCATCACAAAGCTCCATGATACTTGTCATCACAATGTTCCATGGCCTTGTCATTACAATACTCCATGGCCCCTGTCATCACAGTGCTCCATGATACCTTTTATCACAATTCTAGATGACCACTGTCATCACAATGCCCCAAGACACATGTCATCACAATTCGCCATGGCCCTTGCCATCACAATGCTCCATGACCCGTGTCATCACTGTGGTCCAGGACACTTGTCATCACAATGATCCATGACCACTTACATCACAATGCTCCTTGACTCCTGTCATCACAATGCTCCATAGCCTATGCATTCGCAATGCTACATGGTCCCTGTAATCACATTGCTCCATGATCCATTTCATCACAATGCTCTATGACCACTGTCATTACAATGCCACATTATACCTGTCATCACAATGCTCCATGGCCCCTGTCAGCCCAATATTCCATGACAGATATCATCACTATCCTCCATGGTCCCTGTAATCACAATGCTCCATTCCCTTGTCAACGCAATGCTCCAGAACTCTTGTCATCATAATGCTCCATGCCCGTCTCATCACAATTCTCCATGACACTTTTCATTAAAATGCTCCATGGTCTTTATCATCACAATGCTCCATGGCCCCTGTTATCACATTGATCCATTGTATCTTTCATCACAATGCTAGATAACCTCTGTCATCACAATGCCCGATGACACCTGTCATCAGAATTGGCCATGGCCCTTGTCATCACAATGCTCCATGCCCTTGTCACCACAATGCTCCAGAACTCTTGGCATCATAATGCTCCATATCCGTCTCATCACAATGCTCCATGACACTTGTCATCAAAATGCTCCATGGCCTTTGTCATCACAATGCTCCATGGCCCCTGTTATCACAGTGCTCCATGTTACCTTTCATCACAATTCTAGATGACCACTGTCATCACAATGCCCCATGACACCTGTCATCACAATTCGCCATGGCCCTTGTCATCACAGTGCTCCATGATCCATGTCATCACAATGTTCCTGGACACTTATCATCACAATGAACTATGACCACATTCATCACAATGCTCCATGACCACTGTCATCACTCTGCTCCATGGCCTATGCATTCAAAATGCTCCATGGCCCCTGTAATCACATTGCTCCATGATCCCTTTCATCACAATGTTCTATGACCACTCTCATCACAATACCCCATGACGCCTATCATCATAATGCTCCAAGGCCCGTCTCATCACAATGCTCCTTGAACCCTGTCATCACAATGTTCCATGACACTTGTCAGCACAGTGCTCCATGAACCCCTGTCATCACAATATTCACTGCCCATGTAATCACAATGCTCCTGGTCCCCTGTAATCACAGTGCTCCATACCCTTTTCATCACAATGCTCCAGAACTCTTGTCATCATAATGCTCCATGCCCGTGTCATCACAATGCTTGAAGAACCTTGTCATCACAATGCTCCATGAACCGTGTCATCACAAGGTTCCAGGACCCTTGTCATCACAATGATCCATGACCCCTGTCATCTCAATGCTCCATGATCTTTGTATTCACAATGCTCCATGGCCCCTATAATTGCGGTGATCCATGACCCCTGTCATCACAATGCTCCCTGGTATATTTCATCACAATTCTAGATGACCACTGTCATCACAGTGCCTCACGGCCCCTGTCGTCAGAGTCCTCCATGATACCTTTCATTACAATTCTACATGACCACTGTCATCACAATGCCCCATGACACCTGTCATCACAATTCGCCATGGCACTTGTCATCACAATGCTCCATGAACCATGTCATCACAATGTTCATGGACACTTGTCATCACAATGCTCCATGACAACTTACATCACAATGCTCCTTGACCCCTGTCATTTCATTGCTCCATGGCCTATGCATTCACAATGCTCCATGGCTCCTGTATGCACATTGCTCCATGATCCCTTTCATCATAATGTTCTATGACCACTCTCATCACAATATCCCATGACGCCTATCATCATAATGCTCCAAGGCCCCTCTCATCACAATGCTCCATGAACCCTGTCATCACAATGTTCAATGACACTTGTCATCACAGTGCTCCATGAACGCCTGTCATCACAATATTCACTGCCCATGTAATCACAATGCTCCTGGTCCCCTGTAATCACAGTGCTCCATACCCTTTTCATCACAATGCTCCAGAACTTTTGTCATCACTATGCTCCATGCCCTTGTCACCACAATGCTCCAGAACGCTTGGCATCATAATGCTCCATGCCCGTCTCATCACAATGCTGCATGACACTTGTCATCAAAATGCTCCATGGCCCCTGTTATCACAGTGCTCCATGGTACCTTTCCTCACAATTCTCGATGACCACTGTCATCACAATGCCCCATGACACCTGTCATCACAATTCGCCATGGCCCTTGTCATCACAATGATCCATGATCCATGTCATCACAATGTTCATGGACAATTGTCATCACAATGCTCCATGACAACTTACATCACAATGCTCCTTGACCCCTGTCATTTCATTGCTCCATGGCCTATGCATTCACAATGCTCCATGGCTCCTGTAATCACATTGCTCCATGATCCCTTTCATCACAATGCTCCAAGACCGCTGTCATCACAATGCCCCATGATGCCTATCATCATAATGCTCCAAGGCCACTCTTATCACAATGCTCCATGATCCGTGTCCTCCCAATGTTCCATTACACTAGTAATCACAGTGCTCCATGACCCCTGTCATCACAATATTCACTGCCCATGTAATCACAATGCTCCTGGTCCCCTGTAATCACAGTGCTCCATACCCTTTTCATCACAATGCTCCAGAACTCTTGTCATCACTATGCTCCATGCCCTTGTCACCACAATGCTCCAGAACGCTTGGCATCATAATGCTCCATGCCCGTCTCATCACAATGCTCCATGACACTTGTCATCACAATGCTCTATGGCCCCTGTTATCACAGTGCTCCATGGTACCTTTCCCCACAATTCTCGATGACCACTGTCATCACAATGCCCCATGACACCTGTCATCACAATTCGCCATGGCCCTTGTCATCACAATGATCCATGATCCATGTCATCACAATGTTCATGGACACTTGTCATCACAATGCTCCATGAAAACTTACATCACAATGCTCCTTGACCCCTGTCATTTCATTGCTCCATGGCCTATGCATTCACAATGCTCCATGGCTCCTTTAATCACATTGCTCCATGATCCCTTTCATCACAATGCTCCAAGACCGCTGTCATCACAATGCCCCATAACGCCTATCATCATAATGCTCCAAGGCCACTCTTATCACAATGCTCCAGGATCCCTGTCCTCCCAATATTCCATGACACTAGTCATCACAGTGCTCCATGACCCCTGTCATCACAATATTCACTGCCCATGTAATCACAATGCTTCTGGTCCCCTATAATCACAGTGCTCCATACCCTATTCATCACAATGCTCCAGAACACTTGTCATCATAATGCTCCATGCCTGTGTCCTCACAATGCTTGAGGAACCTTGTCTTCACAATGATCCATGAACCGTGTCATCACAAGGTTCCAGGACCATTGTCTCCAAAAAGATCCATGACCCCTGTCATCTCAATGCTCCATGATCTTTGTATTCACAATGCTCCATGGCCCCTATAATTGCGGTGATCCATGACCCCTGTCATCACAATGCTCCCTGGTATATTTCATCACAATTCTAGATGACCACTGTCATCACAGTGCTCCACGGCCCCTGTCATCAGAGTCCTCCATGATACTTTTCATTACAATTCTACATGACCACTGTCATCACAATTCCCCATGACACCTGTCATCACAATGCTCCATGAACGATGTCATCACAATATTCATGGACACTTGTGATCACAATGCTCCATGACAACTTACATCACAATGCTCCTTGACCCCTGTCATTTCATTGCTCCATGGCCTATGCATTCACAATGCTCCATGGCCCCTGTAATCCCATTGCTCCATGATCCCTTTCTTCACAATGCTCCAAGACCGCTGTCATCACAATGCCCCATGACGCCTATCATCATAATGCTCCAAGGCCCCTCTCATCACAATGCTCCATGATCCCTGTCATCACAATGTTCCATGACACTAGTCATCACAGTGCTCCATGACCCCTGTCATCACAATATTCACTGCCCATGTAATCACAATGCTCCTGGTCCCCTGTAATCACAATGCTCCATACCCTTGTCATCACAATGCTCCAGAACTCTTGTCATCATAATGCTCCATGCCCGTGTCATCACAGTGCTCCATGACCACTTTCATCACAATGCTCCTTGACCCCTGTCATCACAATGCTCTATGACCACTGTCATCACAATGCCACATGACACCTGTCATCACAATGCTCTATAGCCCCTGTCAGCACAATGTTCCATGACAGGTATCATCACAATGATCCATGACTGCTGTCATCACAATGTTCCCTGCCCTTGTCATTCTCAATGCTCCCTGGCCCCTGTCATCACAATGCTCCATGCTCATATCATCACAATGCTCCATTACCCATGTCATCGTAGTGATCCATGACCCCTTTCATCACAATGCTCCATGACCCAAGTCATCACAATGCTCCATAGCCCTTGTCATCACAATGCTCCATTAGCCCTGTCATCACAATGTTCCATGACTCTTGTCATCAAAATGCCTTATGATCCATTTAATCACAATGCTCCATGACTCCTTTCATCACATCCTCCATGATACTTGTCATTGCACTGCCCCATGACATTTTTCAGAACAATGCTCCATGATACCAGTCATCACAATGCTCCATGACCATTGTCGTCACAATGCTCCATGCCCCTTTCAACACAATGCTCCATGACAACTGTCATCACAATGCTCCATGGTCTTTGTCATCACAATTATACATGGCCCGTGTGATCACAGTGCTCCATGACCCCTTTCATCACAATGCTCCATAACCACTGTCATCACAATGTTCCATGATCGCTGTAATCACAATGCTCCATGGCCCCTGTCATTACAATGCTCCATGACCACTGTCATCACAATGTTCCATGATCGCTGTAATCACAATGACCCATGACACCTTTCCTCAGAAGGCTCCAGTACGCCTGTCATCACAATGCTCCAATGACCGTCTCATCACAATGCTCCATGATCCCTGTCAGCACAACGTTCCATGACAATTGTCATCACAATGCTCCATGACACCTGTCATCACAATGTTGCCTGCCCATATCATCAAAATGCTCCATGTCCCCTGTAATCACAATGTTCCATTACACCTGTCTTCACAATGTTCCCTGCCCATGTCATCACAATGCTCCATTACCAATGTAATCAAAATGTTTGCCTGCCCTTGTCATCAAAATGCTACATTTGCCCTTTAATCACAATGCTCCATGAACCCTGTCATCACAATGTTCCATGACAGTTGTCATCACAATGCTCCATGACCCTGTAATCACAATGCTCCATGCCCTTGTCATCACAATGCTCCAGAACTCTTGTCATCATAATGATGAATGCTCGTGTCATCACAAAGCTCCATGATACTTGTCATCACAATGTTCCATGGCCTTGTCATTACAATACTCCATGGCCCCTGTCATCACAGTGCTCCATGATACCTTTTATCACAGTTCTAGATGACCACTGTCATCACAATGCCCCAAGACACATGTCATCACAATTCGCCATGGCCCTTGCCATCACAATGCTCCATGACCCGTGTCATCACAATGGTCCAGGACACTTGTCATCACAATCATCCATGACCACTTACATCACAATGCTCCTTGACTCCTGTCATCACAATGCTCCATAGCCTATGCATTCGCAATGCTACATGGTCCCTGTAATCACATTGCTCCATGATCCATTTCATCACAATGCTCTATGACCACTGTCATTACAATGCCACATTATACCTGTCATCACAATGCTCCATGGCCCCTGTCAGCACAATGTTCCATGACAGATGTCATCACTCTCCTCCATGGTCCCTGTAATCACAATGCTCCATTCCCTTGTCAACGCAATGCTCCAGAACTCTTGTCATCATAATGCTCCATGCCCATCTCATCACAATTCTCCATGACACTTTTCATTAAAATGCTCCATGGCCTTTATCATCACAATGCTCCATGGCCCCTGTTATCACAGTGATCCATGGTACCTTTCATCACAATGCTAGATAACCTCTGTCATCACAATGCCCGAGGACACCTGTCATCAGAATTGGCCATGGCCCTTGTCATCACAATGCTCCATGCCCTTGTCACCACAATGCTCCAGAACTCTGGGCATCATAATGCTCCATGCCCGTCTCATCACAATGCTCCATGACACTTGTCATCAAAATGCTCCATGGCCTTTGTCATCACAATGCTCCATGGCCCCTGTTATCATAGTGCTCCATGTTACCTTTCATCACAATTCTAGATGACCACTGTCATCACAAGGCCCCATGACACCTGTCATCACAATTCGCCATGGCCCTTGTCATCACAATGCTCCATGATCCATGTCATCACAATGTTCCTGGACACTTATCATCACAATGAACTATGACCACATTCATCACAATGCTCCATGACCCCTGTCATCACACTGCTCCATGGCCTATGCATTCAAAATGCTCCATGGCCCCTGTAATCACATTGCTCCATGATCCCTTTCATCACAATGTTCTATGACCACTCTCATCACAATACCCCATGACGCCTATCATCATAATGCTCCAAGGCCCCTCTCATCACAATGTTCCATGAACCCTGTCATCACAATATTCACTGCCCATGTAATCACAATTCTCCTGGTCCCCTGTAATCACAATGCTCCATACACTTGTCATCACAATGCTCCAGAACTCTTGTCATCATAATGCTCCATGCCCGTGTCATCACAATGCTTGAAGAAACTTGTCATCACAATGCTCCATGAACCGTGTCATCACAAGGTTCCCGGACCCTTGTCATCACAATGATCCATGACCCCTGTCATCTCAATGCTTCATGATCTTTGTATTCACAATGCTCCATGGCCCCTGTAATTGCGGTGATCCATGACCCCTGTCATCACAATGCTCCCTGGTATATTTCATCACAATTCTAGATGACCACTGTCATCACAGTGCCCCACGACCCCTGTCATCAGAGTCCTCCCTGATACCTTTCATCACAATTCTATATGACCGCTCTCATCACAATTCCACATGACACCTGTCATCACAATGCTCCATGAACCATGTCATCACAATGTTCATGGACAATAGTCATCACAATGCTCCATGACAACTTACATCACAATGCTCCTTGACCCCTGTCATTTCATTGCTCCATGGCCCATGCATTCACAATGCTCCATGGCTCCTGTAATCACATTGCTCCATGATCCCTTTCATCACAATGCTCCAAGGGCGCTGTCATCACAATGCCCCATGACGCCTGTCATCATAATGCTCCAAGGCCCCTCTCATCACAATGCTCCATGATCCCTGTCATCACAATGTTCCATGACACTAGTCATCACAGTGCTCCATGACCCCTGTCATCACAATATTCACTGCCCATGTAATCACAATGCTCCTGGTCCCCTGTAATCACAATGTTCCATACCCTTGTCATCACAATGCTCCAGAACACTTGTCATCATAATGCTCCATGCCCGTGTCATCACAATGCTCCATGACCACTTTCATCACAATGTTCCTTGACCCCTGTCATCACCATGCTCTATGACCACTGTCATCACAATGCCACATGACACCTGTCATCACAATGCTCTATAGCCCCTGTCAACACAATATTCCGTGACAGGTATCATCACAATGATCCATGACTGCTGTCATCACAATTTTCCCTGCCCTTGTCATCTCAATGCTCCCTGGCCCCTGTCATCACAATGCTCCATGCTCATATCATCACAATGCTCCATTACCCATGTCATCGTAGTGATCCATGACCACTTTCAGCACAATGCTCCATGACCCCAGTCATCACAATTCTCCATAGCCCTTGTCATCACAATGCTCCATTAGCCCTGTCATCACAATATTCCATGACTCTTGTCATCAAAATGCCTCATGATCCATTTAATCACAATGCTCCATGACTCCTTTCATCACATCCTCCATGATACTTGTCATTACACTGCCCCATGACCTTTTTCAGAACAATGCTCCATGATACCAGTCATCACAATGCTCCATGACCATTGTCGTCACAATGCTCCATGCCCCTTTCAACACAATGCTCCATGACAACTGTCATCACAATGCTCCATGGCCTTTGTCATCACAATTATACATGGCCCCTGTAATCACAGTGCTCCATGACCCCTTTCATCACAATGCTCCATGACCACTGTCATCACAATGCCCCATGACCCCTATCATCACAATGCTCCATGGCCCCTGTCATTACAATGCTCCATGACCCCTGTCATCACAATATTCACTGCCCATGTAATCACAATGCTCCTGGTCCCCTGTAATCACAATGCTCCATAACCTTGTCATCACAATGCTCCAGAACTCTTGTCATCATAATGCTCCATGCCCGTGTCATCACAATGCTTGAAGAACCTTGTCATCACAATGCTCCATGAACCGTGTCATCACAAGGTTCCAGGACCCTTGTCATCACAATGATCCATGACCCCTGTCATCTCAATGCTTCATGATCTTTGTATTCACAATGCTCCATGGTCCCTGTAATTGCGGTGATCCATGACCCCTGTCATCACAATGCTCCCTGGTATATTTCATCACAATTCTAGATGACCACTGTCATCACAGTGCCCCACGACCCCTGTCATCAGAGTCCTCCCTGATACCTTTCATCACAATTCTATATGACCGCTCTCATCACAATTCCACATGACACCTGTCATCACAATGCTCCATGAACCATGTCATCACAATGTTCATGGACACTTGTCATCACAATGCTCCATGACAACTTACATCACAATGCTCCTTGACCCCTGTCATTTCATTGCTCCATGGCCTATGCATTCACAATGCTCCATGGCTCCTGTAATCACATTGCTCCATGATCCCTTTCATCACAATGCTCCAAGACCGCTGTCATCACAATGCCCCATGACGCCTGTCATCATAATGCTCCAAGGCCCCTCTCATCACAATGCTCCATGATCCCTGTCATCACAATGTTCCATGACACTAGTCATCACAGTGCTCCATGACCCCTGTCATCACAATATTCACTGCCCATGTAATCACAATGCTCCTGGTCCCCTGTAATCACAATGTTCCATACCCTTGTCATCACAATGCTCCAGAACACTTGTCATCATAGTGCTCCATGCCCGTGTCATCACAATGCTCCATGACCACTTTCATCACAATGTTCCTTGACCCCTGTCATCACCATGCTCTATGACCACTGTCATCACAATGCCACATGACACCTGTCATCACAATGCTCTATTGCCCCTGTCAGCACAATATTCCATGACAGGTATCATCACAATGATCCATGACTACTGTCATCACAATTTTCCCTGCCCTTCTCATCTCAATGCTCCCTGGCCCCTGTCATCACAATGCTCCATGCTCATATCATCACAATGCTCCATTACCCTTGTCATCGTAGTGATCCATGACTCCTTTCATCACAATGCTCCATGACCACTGTCATCACAATGCCCCATGACCCCTGTCATCACAATGCTCCATGGCCCCTGTCATTACAATGCTCCATGACCACTGTCATCACAATGTTCCATGATCGCTGTAATCACAATGACCCATAACACCTTTCCTCAGAAGGCTCCAGTACGCCTGTCATCACAATGCTCCAATGACCGTCTCATCACAATGCTCCATGATCCCTGTCAGCACAACGTTCCATGACAATTGTCATCACAATGCTCCATGACACCTGTCATCACAATGTTGCCTGCCCATGTCATCAAAATGCTCCATGTCCCCTGTAATCACAATGTTCCATTACACCTGTCTTCACAATGTTCCCTGCCCATGTCATCACAATGCTCCATTACCAATGTAATCAAAATGTTCGCCTGCCCTTGTCATCAAAATGCTCCATGGCCCCTTTAATCACAATGCTCCATGAACCCTGTCATCACAATGTTCCATGACAGTTGTCATCACAATGCTCCATGACCCTGTAATCACAATGCTCCATGCCCTTGTCATCACAATGCTCCAGAACTCTTGTCATCATAATGATGAATGCTCGTGTCATCACAAAGCTCCATGATACTTGTCATCACAATGTTCCATGGCCTTGTCATTACAATACTCCATGGCCCCTGTCATCACAGTGCTCCATGATACCTTTTATCACAATTCTAGATGACCACTGTCATCACAATGCCCCAAGACACATGTCATCACAATTCGCCATGGCCCTTGCCATCACAATGCTCCATGACCCGTGTCATCACTGTGGTCCAGGACACTTGTCATCACAATGATCCATGACCACTTACATCACAATGCTCCTTGACTCCTGTCATCACAATGCTCCATAGCCTATGCATTCGCAATGCTACATGGTCCCTGTAATCACATTGCTCCATGATCCATTTCATCACAATGCTCTATGACCACTGTCATTACAATGCCACATTATACCTGTCATCACAATGCTCCATGGCCCCTGTCAGCCCAATATTCCATGACAGATATCATCACTATCCTCCATGGTCCCTGTAATCACAATGCTCCATTCCCTTGTCAACGCAATGCTCCAGAACTCTTGTCATCATAATGCTCCATGCCCGTCTCATCACAATTCTCCATGACACTTTTCATTAAAATGCTCCATGGTCTTTATCATCACAATGCTCCATGGCCCCTGTTATCACATTGATCCATTGTATCTTTCATCACAATGCTAGATAACCTCTGTCATCACAATGCCCGATGACACCTGTCATCAGAATTGGCCATGGCCCTTGTCATCACAATGCTCCATGCCCTTGTCACCACAATGCTCCAGAACTCTTGGCATCATAATGCTCCATATCCGTCTCATCACAATGCTCCATGACACTTGTCATCAAAATGCTCCATGGCCTTTGTCATCACAATGCTCCATGGCCCCTGTTATCACAGTGCTCCATGTTACCTTTCATCACAATTCTAGATGACCACTGTCATCACAATGCCCCATGACACCTGTCATCACAATTCGCCATGGCCCTTGTCATCACAGTGCTCCATGATCCATGTCATCACAATGTTCCTGGACACTTATCATCACAATGAACTATGACCACATTCATCACAATGCTCCATGACCACTGTCATCACTCTGCTCCATGGCCTATGCATTCAAAATGCTCCATGGCCCCTGTAATCACATTGCTCCATGATCCCTTTCATCACAATGTTCTATGACCACTCTCATCACAATACCCCATGACGCCTATCATCATAATGCTCCAAGGCCCGTCTCATCACAATGCTCCTTGAACCCTGTCATCACAATGTTCCATGACACTTGTCAGCACAGTGCTCCATGAACCCCTGTCATCACAATATTCACTGCCCATGTAATCACAATGCTCCTGGTCCCCTGTAATCACAGTGCTCCATACCCTTTTCATCACAATGCTCCAGAACTCTTGTCATCATAATGCTCCATGCCCGTGTCATCACAATGCTTGAAGAACCTTGTCATCACAATGCTCCATGAACCGTGTCATCACAAGGTTCCAGGACCCTTGTCATCACAATGATCCATGACCCCTGTCATCTCAATGCTCCATGATCTTTGTATTCACAATGCTCCATGGCCCCTATAATTGCGGTGATCCATGACCCCTGTCATCACAATGCTCCCTGGTATATTTCATCACAATTCTAGATGACCACTGTCATCACAGTGCCTCACGGCCCCTGTCGTCAGAGTCCTCCATGATACCTTTCATTACAATTCTACATGACCACTGTCATCACAATGCCCCATGACACCTGTCATCACAATTCGCCATGGCACTTGTCATCACAATGCTCCATGAACCATGTCATCACAATGTTCATGGACACTTGTCATCACAATGCTCCATGACAACTTACATCACAATGCTCCTTGACCCCTGTCATTTCATTGCTCCATGGCCTATGCATTCACAATGCTCCATGGCTCCTGTATGCACATTGCTCCATGATCCCTTTCATCATAATGTTCTATGACCACTCTCATCACAATATCCCATGACGCCTATCATCATAATGCTCCAAGGCCCCTCTCATCACAATGCTCCATGAACCCTGTCATCACAATGTTCAATGACACTTGTCATCACAGTGCTCCATGAACGCCTGTCATCACAATATTCACTGCCCATGTAATCACAATGCTCCTGGTCCCCTGTAATCACAGTGCTCCATACCCTTTTCATCACAATGCTCCAGAACTTTTGTCATCACTATGCTCCATGCCCTTGTCACCACAATGCTCCAGAACGCTTGGCATCATAATGCTCCATGCCCGTCTCATCACAATGCTGCATGACACTTGTCATCAAAATGCTCCATGGCCCCTGTTATCACAGTGCTCCATGGTACCTTTCCTCACAATTCTCGATGACCACTGTCATCACAATGCCCCATGACACCTGTCATCACAATTCGCCATGGCCCTTGTCATCACAATGATCCATGATCCATGTCATCACAATGTTCATGGACAATTGTCATCACAATGCTCCATGACAACTTACATCACAATGCTCCTTGACCCCTGTCATTTCATTGCTCCATGGCCTATGCATTCACAATGCTCCATGGCTCCTGTAATCACATTGCTCCATGATCCCTTTCATCACAATGCTCCAAGACCGCTGTCATCACAATGCCCCATGATGCCTATCATCATAATGCTCCAAGGCCACTCTTATCACAATGCTCCATGATCCGTGTCCTCCCAATGTTCCATTACACTAGTCATCACAGTGCTCCATGACCCCTGTCATCACAATATTCACTGCCCATGTAATCACAATGCTCCTGGTCCCCTGTAATCACAGTGCTCCATACCCTTTTCATCACAATGCTCCAGAACTCTTGTCATCACTATGCTCCATGCCCTTGTCACCACAATGCTCCAGAACGCTTGGCATCATAATGCTCCATGCCCGTCTCATCACAATGCTCCATGACACTTGTCATCACAATGCTCTATGGCCCCTGTTATCACAGTGCTCCATGGTACCTTTCCCCACAATTCTCGATGACCACTGTCATCACAATGCCCCATGACACCTGTCATCACAATTCGCCATGGCCCTTGTCATCACAATGATCCATGATCCATGTCATCACAATGTTCATGGACACTTGTCATCACAATGCTCCATGACAACTTACATCACAATGCTCCTTGACCCCTGTCATTTCATTGCTCCATGGCCTATGCATTCACAATGCTCCATGGCTCCTGTAATCACATTGCTCCATGATCCCTTTCATCACAATGCTCCAAGACCGCTGTCATCACAATGCCCCTTAACGCCTATCATCATAATGCTCCAAGGCCACTCTTATCACAATGCTCCAGGATCCCTGTCCTCCCAATGTTCCATGACACTAGTCATCACAGTGCTCCATGACCCCTGTCATCACAATACTCACTGCCCATGTAATCACAATGCTCCTGGTCCCCTGTAATCACAATGCTCCATACCCTTGTCATCACAATGCTCCAGAATTCTTGTCATCATAATTCTCCATGCCCGTGTCATCACAGTGCTCCATGACCACTTTCATCACAATGCTCCTTGACCCCTGTCATCACAATGCTCTATGACCACTGTCATCACAATGCCACATGACACCTGTCATCACAATGCTCTATAGCCCCTGTCAGCACAATGTTCCATGACAGGTATCATCACAATGATCCATGACTGCTGTCATCACAATGTTCCCTGCCCTTATCATCTCAATGCTCCCTGGCCCCTGTCCTCACAATGCTCCATGCTCATATCATCACAATGCTCCATTACCCATGTCATCGTAGTGATCCATGACCCCTTTCATCACAATGCTCCATGACCCCAGTCATCACAATGCTCCATAGCCCTTATCATCACAATGCTCCATTAGCCCTGTCATCACAATGTTCCATGACTCTTGTCATCAAAATGCCTCATGATCCATTTAATCACAATTCTCCATGACTCCTTTCATCACATCCTCCGTGATACTTGTCATTACACTGCCCCATGACCTTTTTCAGAACAACGCTTCATGATACCAGTCATCACAATGCTCCATGACCATTGTCGTCACAATGCTCCATGCCCCTTTCAACACAATGCTCCATGACAACTGTCATCACAATGCTCCATGGCCTTTGTCATCACAATTATACATGGCCCCTGTGATCACAATGCCCCATGACCCCTGTCATCACAATGCTCCATGGCCCCTGTCATTACAATGTTCCATGATCGCTGTAATCACAATGACCCATGACACCTTTCCTCAGAAGGCTCCAGTACGCCTGTCATCACAATGCTCCAATGACCGTCTCATCACAATGCTCCATGATCCCTGTCAGCACAACGTTCCATGACAATTGTCATCACAATGCTCCATGACACCTGTCATCACAATGTTGCCTGCCCATGTCATCAAAATGCTCCATGTCCCCTGTAATCACAATGTTCCATTACACCTGTCTTCACAATGTTCCCTGCCCATGTCATCACAATGCTCCATTACCAATGTAATCAAAATGTTCGCCTGCCCTTGTCATCAAAATGCTCCATGGCCCCTTTAATCACAATGCTCCATGAACCCTGTCATCACAATGTTCCATGACAGTTGTCATCACAATGCTCCATGACCCTGTAATCACAATGCTCCATGCCCTTGTCATCACAATGCTCCAGAACTCTTGTCATCATAATGATGAATGCTCGTGTCATCACAAAGCTCCATGATACTTGTCATCACAATGTTCCATGGCCTTGTCATTACAATACTCCATGGCCCCTGTCATCACCGTGCTCCATGATACCTTTTATCACAGTTCTAGATGACCACTGTCATCACAATGCCCCAAGACACATGTCATCACAATTCGCCATGGCCCTTGCCATCACAATGCTCCATGACCCGTGTCATCACAATGGTCCAGGACACTTGTCATCACAATGATCCATGACCACTTACATCACAATGCTCCTTGACTCCTGTCATCACAATTCTCCATAGCCTATGCATTTGCAATGCTACATGGTCCCTGTAATCACATTGCTCCATGATCCATTTCATCACAATGCTCTATGACCACTGTCATTACAATGCCACATTATACCTGTCATCACAATGCTCCATGGCCCCTGTCAGCACAATGTTCCATGACAGATGTCATCACTCTCCTCCATGGTCCCTGTAATCACAATGCTCCATTCCCTTGTCAATGCAATGCTCCAGAACTCTTGTCATCATAATGCTCCATGCCCGTCTCATCACAATTCTCCATGACACTTTTCATTAAAATGCTCCATGGCCTTTATCATCACAATGCTCCATGGCCCCTGTTATCACAGTGATCCATGGTACTTTTCATCACAATGCTAGATAACCTCTGTCATCACAATGCCCGATGACACCTGTCATCAGAATTGGCCATGGCCCTTGTCATCACAATGCTCCATGCCCTTGTCACCACAATGCTCCAGACCTCTTGGCATCATAATGCTCCATGCCCGTCTCATCACAATGGTCCAGGACACTTGTCATCACAATGCTCCATGACCCCTGTCATCACACTGCTCCATGGCCTATGCATTCAAAATGCTCCATGGCCCCTGTAATCACATTGCTCCATGATCCCTTTCATCACAATGTTCTATGACCACTCTCATCACAATACCCCATGACGCCTATCATCATAATACTCCAAGGCCCCTCTCATCACAATGCTCCATGAACCCTGTCATCACAATATTCACTGCCCATGTAATCACATCGCTCCTGGTTCCCTGTAATCACAGTGCTCCATACCCTTTTCATCACAATGCTCCAGAACTCTTGTCATCATAATGCTCCATGCTCGTGTCATCACAATGCTTGAAGAACCTTGTCATCACAATGCTCCATGAACCGTGTCATCACAAGGTTCCAGGACCCTTGTCATCACAATGATCCATGACCCCTGTCATCTCAATGCTCCATGATCTTTGTATTCACAATGCTCCATGGCCCCTATAATTGCGGTGATCCATGACCCCTGTCATCACAATGCTCCCTGGTATATTTCATCACAATTCTAGATGACCACTGTCATCACAGTGCACCACGGCCCCTGTCGTCAGAGTCCTCCATGATACCTTTCATTACAATTCTACATGACCACTGTCATCACAATGCCCCATGACACCTGTCATCACAATTCGCCATGGCACTTGTCATCACAATGCTCCATGAACCATGTCATCACAATGTTCATGGACACTTGTCATCACAATGCTCCATGACAACTTACATCACAATGCTCCTTGACCCCTGTCATTTCATTTCATTGCTCCATGGCCTATGCATTCACAATGCTCCATGGCTCCTGTAATCACATTGCTCCATGATCCCTTTCATCACAATGCTCCAAGACCGCTGTCATCACAATGCCCCATGACGCCTATCACCATAATGCTCTAAGGCGCCTCTCATCACAATGCTCCATGATCCCTGTCATCACAATGTTCCATGACACTAGTCATCACAGTGCTCCATGACCCCTGTCATCACAATATTCACTGCTCATGTAATCACAATGCTCCTGGTCCCCTGTAATCACAATGCTCCATACCCTTGTCATTACAATGTTCCAAAACTCTTGTCATCACAATGCTCCATTAGCCCTGTCATCACAATGTTCCATGACTCTTGTCATCAAAATGCCTCATGATCCATTTAATCACAATGCTCCATGACTCCTTTCATCACATCCTCCATGATACTTGTCATTACACTGCCCCATGACCTTTTTCAGAACAACGCTTCATGATACCAGTCATCACAATGCTCCATGACCATTGTCGTCACAATGCTCCATGCCCCTTTCAACACAATGCTCCATGACAACTGTCATCACAATGCTCCATGGCCTTTGTCATCACAATTATACATGGCCCCTGTGATCACAGTGCTCCATGACCCCTTTCATCACAATGCTCCATTCCCGTGTCATCACAGTGCTCCATGACCACTTTCATCACAATGCTCTTTGACCCCTGTCATCACAATGCTCCATGACCACTGTCATCACAATGTTCCATGATCGCTGTAATCACAATGACCCATGACACCTTTCCTCAGAAGGCTCCAGTACGCCTGTCATCACAATGCTCCAATGACCGTCTCATCACAATGCTCCATGATCCCTGTCAGCACAACGTTCCATGACAATTGTCATCACAATGCTCCATGACACCTGTCATCACAATGTTGCCTGCCCATGTCATCAAAATGCTCCATGTCCCCTGTAATCACAATGTTCCATTACACCTGTCTTCACAATGTTCCCTGCCCATGTCATCACAATGCTCCATTACCAATGTAATCAAAATGTTCGCCTGCCCTTGTCATCAAAATGCTCCATGGCCCCTTTAATCACAATGCTCCATGAACCCTGTCATCACAATGTTCCATGACAGTTGTCATCACAATGCTCCATGACCCTGTATTCACAATGCTCCATGCCCTTGTCATTACAATGCTCCAGAACTCTTGTCATCATAATGATGAATGCTCGTGTCATCACAAAGCTCCATGATACTTGTCATCACAATGTTCCATGGCCTTGTCATTACAATACTCCATGGCCCCTGTCATCACAGTGCTCCATGATACCTTTTATCACAATTCTAGATGACCACTGTCATCACAATGCCCCAAGACACATGTCATCACAATTCGCCATGGCCCTTGCCATCACAATGCTCCATGACCCGTGTCATCACTGTGGTCCAGGACACTTGTCATCACAATGATCCATGACCACTTACATCACAATGCTCCTTGACTCCTGTCATCACAATGCTCCATAGCCTATGCATTCGCAATGCTACATGGTCCCTGTAATCACATTGCTCCATGATCCATTTCATCACAATGCTCTATGACCACTGTCATTACAATGCCACATTATACCTGTCATCACAATGCTCCATGGCCCCTGTCAGCCCAATATTCCATGACAGATATCATCACTATCCTCCATGGTCCCTGTAATCACAATGCTCCATTCCCTTGTCAACGCAATGCTCCAGAACTCTTGTCATCATAATGCTCCATGCCCGTCTCATCACAATGCTCCATGACACTTGTCATCACAATGCTCTATGGCCCTTGTTATCACAGTGCTCCATGGTACCTTTCCCCACAATTCTCGATGACCACTGTCATCACAATGCCCCATGACACCTGTCATCACAATTCGCCATGGCCCTTGTCATCACAATGATCCATGATCCATGTCATCACAATGTTCATGGACACTTGTCATCACAATGCTCCATGACAACTTACATCACAATGCTCCTTGACCCCTGTCATTTCATTGCTCCATGGCCTATGCATTCACAATGCTCCATGGCTCCTGTAATCACATTGCTCCATGATCCCTTTCATCACAATGCTCCAAGACCGCTGTCATCACAATGCCCCATAACGCCTATCATCATAATGCTCCAAGGCCACACTTATCACAATGCTCCAGGATCCCTGTCCTCCCAATGTTCCATGACACTAGTCATCACAGTGCTCCATGACCCCTGTCATCACAATATTCACTGCCCATGTAATCACAATGCTCCTGGTCCCCTGTAATCACAATGCTCCATACCCTTGTCATCACAATGCTCCAGAATTCTTGTCATCATAATTCTCCATGCCCGTGTCATCACAGTGCTCCATGACCACTTTCATCACAATGCTCCTTGACCCCTGTCATCACAATGCTCTATGACCACTGTCATCACAATGCCACATGACACCTGTCATCACAATGCTCTATAGCCCCTGTCAGCACAATGTTCCATGACAGGTATCATCACAATGATCCATGACTGCTGTCATCACAATGTTCCCTGCCCTTATCATCTCAATGCTCCCTGGCCCCTGTCCTCACAATGCTCCATGCTCATATCATCACAATGCTCCATTACCCATGTCATCGTAGTGATCCATGACCCCTTTCATCACAATGCTCCATGACCCCAGTCATCACAATGCTCCATAGCCCTTGTCATCACAATGCTCCATTAGCCCTGTCATCACAATGTTCCATGACTCTTGTCATCAAAATGCCTCATGATCCATTTAATCACAATTCTCCATGACTCCTTTCATCACATCCTCCATGATACTTGTCATTACACTGCCCCATGACCTTTTTCAGAACAACGCTTCATGATACCAGTCATCACAATGCTCCATGACCATTGTCGTCACAATGCTCCATGCCCCTTTCAACACAATGCTCCATGACAACTGTCATCACAATGCTCCATGGCCTTTGTCATCACAATTATACATGGCCCCTGTGATCACAGTGCCCCATGACCCCTGTCATCACAATGCTCCATGGCCCCTGTCATTACAATGTTCCATGATCGCTGTAATCAAAATGACCCATGACACCTTTCCTCAGAAGGCTCCAGTACGCCTGTCATCACAATGCTCCAATGACCGTCTCATCACAATGCTCCATGATCCCTGTCAGCACAACGTTCCATGACAATTGTCATCACAATGCTCCATGACACCTGTCATCACAATGTTGCCTGCCCATGTCATCAAAATGCTCCATGTCCCCTGTAATCACAATGTTCCATTACACCTGTCTTCACAATGTTCCCTGCCCATGTCATCACAATGCTCCATTACCAATGTAATCAAAATGTTCGCCTGCCCTTGTCATCAAAATGCTCCATGGCCCCTTTAATCACAATGCTCCATGAACCCTGTCATCACAATGTTCCATGACAGTTGTCATCACAATGCTCCATGACCCTGTAATCACAATGCTCCATGCCCTTGTCATCACAATGCTCCAGAACTCTTGTCATCATAATGATGAATGCTCGTGTCATCACAAAGCTCCATGATACTTGTCATCACAATGTTCCATGGCCTTGTCATTACAATACTCCATGGCCCCTGTCATCACCGTGCTCCATGATACCTTTTATCACAGTTGTAGATGACCACTGTCATCACAATGCCCCAAGACACATGTCATCACAATTCGCCATGGCCCTTGCCATAACAATGCTCCATGACCCGTGTCATCACAATGGTCCAGGACACTTGTCATCACAATGATCCATGACCACTTACATCACAATGCTCCTTGACTCCTGTCATCACAATTCTCCATAGCCTATGCATTTGCAATGCTACATGGTCCCTGTAATCACATTGCTCCATGATCCATTTCATCACAATGCTCTATGACCACTGTCATTACAATGCCACATTATACCTGTCATCACAATGCTCCATGGCCCCTGTCAGCACAATGTTCCATGACATATGTCATCACTCTCCTCCATGGTCCCTGTAATCACAATGCTCCATTCCCTTGTCAATGCAATGCTCCAGAACTCTTGTCATCATAATGCTCCATGCCCGTCTCATCACAATTCTCCATGACACTTTTCATTAAAATGCTCCATGGCCTTTATCATCACAATGCTCCATGGCCCCTGTTATCACAGTGATCCATGGTACCTTTCATCACAATGCTAGATAACCTCTGTCATCACAATGCCCGATGACACCTGTCATCAGAATTGGCCATGGCCCTTGTCATCACAATGCTCCATGCCCTTGTCACCACAATGCTCCAGACCTCTTGGCATCATAATGCTCCATGCCCGTCTCATCACAATGGTCCAGGACACTTGTCATCACAATGCTCCATGACCCCTGTCATCACACTGCTCCATGGCCTATGCATTCAAAATGCTCCATGGCCCCTGTAATCACATTGCTCCATGATCCCTTTCATCACAATGTTCTATGACCACTCTCATCACAATACCCCATGACGCCTATCATCATAATACTCCAAGGCCCCTCTCATCACAATGCTCCATGAACCCTGTCATCACAATATTCACTGCCCATGTAATCACATCGCTCCTGGTCCCCTGTAATCACAGTGCTCCATACCCTTTTCATCACAATGCTCCAGAACTCTTGTCATCATAATGCTCCATGCTCGTGTCATCACAATGCTTGAAGAACCTTGTCATCACAATGCTCCATGAACCGTGTCATCACAAGGTTCCAGGACCCTTGTCATCACAATGATCCATGACCCCTGTCATTTCAATGCTCCATGATCTTTGTATTCGCAATGCTCCATGGCCCCTATAATTGCGGTGATCCATGACCCCTGTCATCACAATGCTCCCTGGTATATTTCATCACAATTCTAGATGACCACTGTCATGACAGTGCACCACGGCCCCTGTCGTCAGAGTCCTCCATGATACCTTTCATTACAATTCTACATGACCACTGTCATCACAATGCCCCATGACACCTGTCATCACAATTCGCCATGGCACTTGTCATCACAATGCTCCATGAACCATGTCATCACAATGTTCATGGACACTTGTCATCACAATGCTCCATGACAACTTACATCACAATGCTCCTTGACCCCTGTCATTTCATTGCTCCATGGCCTATGCATTCACAATGCTCCATGGCTCCTGTAATCACATTGCTCCATGATCCCTTTCATCACAATGCTCCAAGACCGCTGTCATCACAATGCCCCATGACGCCTATCATCATAATGCTCTAAGGCGCCTCTCATCACAATGCTCCATGATCCCTGTCATCACAATGTTCCATGACACTAGTCATCACAGTGCTCCATGACCCCTGTCATCACAATATTCACTGCTCATGTAATCACAATGCTCCTGGTCCCCTGTAATCACAATGCTCCATACCCTTGTCATTACAATGTTCCAAAACTCTTGTCATCACAATGCTCCATTAGCCCTGTCATCACAATGTTCCATGACTCTTGTCATCAAAATGCCTCATGATCCATTTAATCACAATGCTCCATGACTCCTTTCATCACATCCTCCATGATACTTGTCATTACACTGCCCCATGACCTTTTTCAGAACAACGCTTCATGATACCAGTCATCACAATGCTCCATGACCATTGTCGTCACAATGCTCCATGCCCCTTTCAACACAATGCTCCATGACAACTGTCATCACAATGCTCCATGGCCTTTGTCATCACAATTATACATGGCCCCTGTGATCACAGTGCTCCATGACCCCTTTCATCACAATGCTCCATTCCCGTGTCATCACAGTGCTCCATGACCACTTTCATCACAATGCTCCTTGACCCCTGTCATCACAATGCTCCATGACCACTGTCATCACAATGTTCCATGATCGCTGTAATCACAATGACCCATGACACCTTTCCTCAGAAGGCTCCAGTACGCCTGTCATCACAATGCTCCAATGACCGTCTCATCACAATGCTCCAGGATCCCTGTCAGCACAACGTTCCATGACAATTGTCATCACAATGCTCCATGACACCTGTCATCACAATGTTGCCTGCCCATGTCATCAAAATGCTCCATGTCCCCTGTAATCACAATGTTCCATTACACCTGTCTTCACAATGTTCCCTGCCCATGTCATCACAATGCTCCATTACCAATGTAATCAAAATGTTCGCCTGCCCTTGTCATCAAAATGCTCCATGGCCCCTTTAATCACAATGCTCCATGAACCCTGTCATCACAATGTTCCATGACAGTTGTCATCACAATGCTCCATGACCCTGTATTCACAATGCTCCATGCCCTTGTCATTACAATGCTCCAGAACTCTTGTCATCATAATGATGAATGCTCGTGTCATCACAAAGCTCCATGATACTTGTCATCACAATGTTCCATGGCCTTGTCATTACAATACTCCATGGCCCCTGTCATCACAGTGCTCCATGATACCTTTTATCACAATTCTAGATGACCACTGTCATCACAATGCCCCAAGACACATGTCATCACAATTCGCCATGGCCCTTGCCATCACAATGCTCCATGACCCGTGTCATCACTGTGGTCCAGGACACTTGTCATCACAATGATCCATGACCACTTACATCACAATGCTCCTTGACTCCTGTCATCACAATGCTCCATAGCCTATGCATTCGCAATGCTACATGGTCCCTGTAATCACATTGCTCCATGATCCATTTCATCACAATGCTCTATGACCACTGTCATTACAATGCCACATTATACCTGTCATCACAATGCTCCATGGCCCCTGTCAGCCCAATATTCCATGACAGATGTCATCACTATCCTCCATGGTCCCTGTAATCACAATGCTCCATTCCCTTGTCAACGCAATGCTCCAGAACTCTTGTCATCATAATGCTCCATGCCCGTCTCATCACAATTCTCCATGACACTTTTCATTAAAATGCTCCATGGTCTTTATCATCACAATGCTCCATGGCCCCTGTTATCACATTGATCCATTGTACCTTTCATCACAATGCTAGATAACCTCTGTCATCACAATGCCCGATGACACCTGTCATCAGAATTGGCCATGGCCCTTGTCATCACAATGCTCCATGCCCTTGTCACCACAATGCTCCAGAACTCTTGGCATCATAATGCTCCATGTCCGTCTCATCACAATGCTCCATGACACTTGTCATCAAAATGCTCCATGGCCTTTGTCATCACAATGCTCCATGGCCCTTGTTATCACAGTGCTCCATGTTACCTTTCATCACAATTCTAGATGACCACTGTCATCACAATGCCCCATGACACCTGTCATCACAATTCGCCATGGCCCTTGTCATCACAATGCTCCATGATCCATGTCATCACAATGTTCCTGGACACTTATCATCACAATGAACTATGACCATATTCATCACAATGCTCCATGACCCCTGTCATCACACTGCTCCATGGCCTATGCATTCAAAATGCTCCATGGCCCCTGTAATCACATTGCTCCATGATCCCTTTCATCACAATGTTCTATGACCACTCTCATCACAATACCCCATGACGCCTATCATCATAATGCTCCAAGGCCCGTCTCATCACAATGCTCCATGAACCCTGTCATCACAATGTTCCATGACACTTGTCAGCACAGTGCTCCATGAACCCCTGTCATCACAATATTCACTGCCCATGTAATCACAATGCTCCTGGTCCCCTGTAATCACAGTGCTCCATACCCTTTTCATCACAATGCTCCAGAACTCTTGTCATCATAATGCTCCATGCCCGTGTCATCACAATGCTTGAAGAACCTTGTCATCACAATGCTCCATGAACCGTGTCATCACAAGGTTCCAGGACCCTTGTCATCACAATGATCCATGACCCCTGTCATCTCAATGCTCCATGATCTTTGTATTCACAATGCTCCCTGGCCCCTATAATTGCGGTGATCCATGACCCCTGTCATCACAATGCTCCCTGGTATATTTCATCACAATTCTAGATGACCACTGTCATCACAGTGCCTCACGGCCCCTGTCGTCAGAGTCCTCCATGATACCTTTCATTACAATTCTACATGACCACTGTCATCACAATGCCCCATGACACCTGTCATCACAATTCGCCATGGCACTTGTCATCACAATGCTCCATGAACCATGTCATCACAATGTTCATGGACACTTGTCATCACAATGCTCCATGACAACTTACATCACAATGCTCCTTGACCCCTATCATTTCATTGCTCCATGGCCTATGCATTCACAATGCTCCATGGCTCCTGTAAGCACATTGCTCCATGATCCCTTTCATCACAATGCTCCAAGACCGCTGTCATCACAATGCCCCATGACGCCTATCATCATAATGCTCTAAGGCCCCTCTCATCACAATGCTCCATGATTCCTGTCATCACAATGTTCCATGACACTAGTCATCACAGTGCTCCATGACCCCTGTCATCACAATATTCACTGCCCATGTAATCACAATGCTCCTGGTCCCCTGTAATCATAGTGCTCCATACCCTTGTCATCACAATGCTCCAGAACTCTTGTCATCATAATGCTCCATGCCCGTGTCATCACAATGCTTGAAGAACCTTGTCATCACAATGCTCCATGAACCGTGTCATCACAAGGTTCCAGGACCCTTGTCATCACAATGATCCGTGACCCCTGTCATCTCAATGCTCCATGATCTTTGTATTCACAATGCTCCATGGCCTCTATAATTGCGGTGATCCATGACCCCTGTCATCACAATGTTCCCTGGTATATTTCATCACAATTCTAGATGACCACTGTCATCACAGTGCTCCACGGCCCCTGTCATCAGAGTCCTCCCTGATACCTTTCATCACAATTCTATATGACCGCTCTCATCACAATTCCACATGACACCTGTCATCACAATGCTCCATGAACCATGTCATCACAATGTTCATGGACAATAGTCATCACAATGCTCCATGACAATTTACATCACAATGCTCCTTGACCCCTGTCATTCCATTGCTCCATGGCCTATGCATTCACACTGCTCCATGGCTCCTGTAATCACATTGCTCCATGATCCCTTTCATCACAATGCTCCAAGACCGCTGTCATCACAATGCCCCATAACGCCTATCATCATAATGCTCCAAGGCCCCTCTCATCACAATGCTCCATGATCCCTGTCATCACAATATTCCATGACACTAGTCATCACAGTGCTCCATGACCCCTGTCATCACAATATTCACTGCCCATGTAATCACAATGCTCCTGATCCCCTGTAATCACAATGCTCCATACCCTTGTCATCACAATGCTCCAGAACACTTGTCATCATAATGCTCCATTCCCGTGTCATCACAGTGCTCCATGACCACTTTCATCACAATGCTCCTTGACCCCTGTCATCACAATGCTCTATGACCACTGTCATCACAATGCCACATGACACCTGTCATCACAATGCTCTATAGCCCCTGTCAGCACAATGTTCCATGACAGGTATCATCACAATGATCCATGATTGCTCTCATCACAATGTTCCCTGCCCTTGTCATTCTCAATGCTCCCTGGCCCCTGTCATCACAATGATCCATGCTCATATCATCACAATGCTCCATTACCCATGTCATCGTAGTGATCCATGACCCCTTTCATCACAATGCTCCATGACCCCAGTCATCACAATGCTCCATAGCCCTTGTCATCACAATGCTCCATTAGCCCTGTCATCACAATGTTCCATGACTCTTGTCATCAAAATGCCTCATGATCCATTTAATCACAATGCTCCATGACTCCTTTCAACACATCCTCCATGATACTTGTCATTACACTGCCCCATGACCTTTTTCAGAACAATGCTCCATGATACCAGTCATCACAATGCTCCATGACCATTGTCGTCACAATGCTCCATGCCCCTTTCTACACAATGCTCCATGACAACTGTCATCACAATGCTCCATGGCCTTTGTCATCACAATTATACATGGCCCCTGTGATCACAGTGCTCCATGACCCCTTTCATCACAATGCTCCATGACCACTGTCATCACAATGCCCCATGACCCCTGTCATCACAATGCTCCATGGCCCCTGTCATTACAATGCTCCATGACCACTGTCATCACAATGTTCCATGATCGCTGTAATCACAATGACCCATGACACCTTTCCTCAGAAGGCTCCAGTACGCCTGTCATCACAATGCTCCAATGACCGTCTCATCACAATGCTCCATGATCCCTGTCAGCACAACGTTCCATGACAATTGTCATCACAATGCTCCATGACACCTGTCATCACAATGTTGCCTACCCATGTCATCAAAATGCTCCATGTCCCCTGTAATCACAATGTTCCATTACACCTGTCTTCACAATGTTCCCTGCCCATGTCATCACAATGCTCCATTACCAATGTAATCAAAATGTTCGCCTGCCCTTGTCATCAAAATGCTCCATGGCCCCTTTAATCACAATGCTCCATGAACCCTGTCATCCCAATGTTCCATGACAGTTGTCATCACAATGCTCCATGACCCTGTAATCACAATGCTCCATGCCCTTGTCATCACAATGCTCCAGAACTCTTGTCATCATAATGATGAATGCTCGTGTCATCACAAAGCTCCATGATACTTGTCATCACAATGTTCCATGGCCTTGTCATTACAATACTCCATGGCCCCTGTCATCACCGTGCTCCATGATACCTTTTATCACAATTCTAGATGACCACTGTCATCACAATGCCCCAAGACACATGTCATCACAATTCGCCATGGCCCTTGCCATCACAATGCTCCATGACCCGTGTCATCACTGTGGTCCAGGACACTTGTCATCACAATGATCCATGACCACTTACATCACAATGCTCCTTGACTCCTGTCATCACAATGCTCCATAGCCTATGCATTCGCAATGCTACATGGTCCCTGTAATCACATTGCTCCATGATCCATTTCATCACAATGCTCTATGACCACTGTCATTACAATGCCACATTATACCTGTCATCACAATGCTCCATGGCCCCTGTCAGCCCAATATTCCATGACAGATGTCATCACTCTCCTCCATGGTCCCTGTAATCACAATGCTCCATTCCCTTGTCAACACAATGCTCCAGAACTCTTGTCATCATAATGCTCCATGCCCGTCTCATCACAATTCTCCATGACACTTTTCATTAAAATGCTCCATGGTCTTTATCATCACAATGCTCCATGGCCCCTGTTATCACATTGATCCATTGTACGTTTCATCACAATGCTAGATAACCTCTGTCATCACAATGCCCGATGACACCTGTCATCAGAATTGGCCATGGCCCTTGTCATCACAATGCTCCATGCCCTTGTCACCACAATGCTCCAGAACTCTTGGCATCATAATGCTCCATGTCCGTCTCATCACAATGCTCCATGACACTTGTCATCAAAATGCTCCATGGCCTTTGTCATCACAATGCTCCATGGCCCTTGTTATCACAGTGCTCCATGTTACCTTTCATCACAATTCTAGATGACCACTGTCATCACAATGCCCCATGACACCTGTCATCACAATTCGCCATGGCCCTTGTCATCACAATGCTCCATGATCCATGTCATCACAATGTTCCTGGACACTTATCATCACAATGAACTATGACCACATTCATCACAATGCTCCATGACCCCTGTCATCACACTGCTCCATGGCCTATGCATTCAAAATGCTCCATGGCCCCTGTAATCACATTGCTCCATGATCCCTTTCATCACAATGTTCTATGACCACTCTCATAACAGTACCCCATGACGCCTATCATCATAATGCTCCAAGGCCCGTCTCATCACAATGCTCCATGAACCCTGTCATCACAATGTTCCATGACACTTGTCAGCACAGTGCTCCATGAACCCCTGTCATCACAATATTCACTGCCCATGTAATCACAATGCTCCTGGTCCCCTGTAATCACAGTGCTCCATACCCTTTTCATCACAATGCTCCAGAACTCTTGTCATCATAATGCTCCATGCCCGTGTCATCACAATGCTTGAAGAACCTTGTCATCACAATGCTCCATGAACCGTGTCATCACAAGGTTCCAGGACCCTTGTCATCACAATGATCCATGACCCCTGTCATCTCAATGCTCCATGATCTTTGTATTCACAAAGCTCCCTGGCCCCTATAATTGCGGTGATCCATGACCCCTGTCATCACAATGCTCCCTGGTATATTTCATCACAATTCTAGATGACCACTGTCATCACAGTGCCTCACGGCCCCTGTCGTCAGAGTCCTCCATGATACCTTTCATTACAATTCTACATGACCACTGTCATCACAATGCCCCATGACACCTGTCATCACAATTCGCCATGGCACTTGTCATCACAATGCTCCATGAACCATGTCATCACAATGTTCATGGACACTTGTCATCACAATGCTCCATGACAACTTACATCACAATGCTCCTTGACCCCTGTCATTTCATTGCTCCATGGCCTATGCATTCACAATGCTCCATGGCTCCTGTAAGCACATTGCTCCATGATCCCTTTCATCACAATGCTCCAAGACCGCTGTCATCACAATGCCCCATGACGCCTATCATCATAATGCTCTAAGGCCCCTCTCATCACAATGCTCCATGAACCATGTCATCACAATGTTCATGGACACTTGTCATCACAATGCTCCATGACAACTTACATCACAATGCTCCTTGACCCCTGTCATTTCATTGCTCCATGGCCTATGCATTCACAATGCTCCATGGCTCCTGTAAGCACATTGCTCCATGATCCCTTTCATCACAATGCTCCAAGACCGCTGTCATCACAGTGCCCCATGACGCCTATCATCATAATGCTCTAAGGCCCCTCTCATCACAATGCTCCATGATTCCTGTCATCACAATGTTCCATGACACTAGTCATCACAGTGCTCCATGACCCCTGTCATCACAATATTCACTGCCCATGTAATCACAATGCTCCTGGTCCCCTGTAATCATAGTGCTCCATACCCTTGTCATCACAATGCTCCAGAACTCTTGTCATCATAATGCTCCATGCCCGTGTCATCACAATGCTTGAAGAACCTTGTCATCACAATGCTCCATGAACCGTGTCATCACAAGGTTCCAGGACCCTTGTCATCACAATGATCCGTGACCCCTGTCATCTCAATGCTCCATGATCTTTGTATTCACAATGCTCCATGGCCTCTATAATTGCGGTGATCCATGACCCCTGTCATCACAATGTTCCCTGGTATATTTCATCACAATTCTAGATGACCACTGTCATCACAGTGCTCCACGGCCCCTGTCATCAGAGTCCTCCCTGATACCTTTCATCACAATTCTATATGACCGCTCTCATCACAATTCCACATGACACCTGTCATCACAATGCTCCATGAACCATGTCATCACAATGTTCATGGACAATAGTCATCACAATGCTCCATGACAATTTACATCACAATGCTCCTTGACCCCTGTCATTCCATTGCTCCATGGCCTATGCATTCACAATGCTCCATGGCTCCTGTAATCACATTGCTCCATGATCCCTTTCATCACAATGCTCCAAGACCGCTGTCATCACAATGCCCCATAACGCCTATCATCATAATGCTCCAAGGCCCCTCTCATCACAATGCTCCATGATCCCTGTCATCACAATATTACATGACACTAGTCATCACAGTGCTCCATGACCCCTGTCATCACAATATTCACTGCCCATGTAATCACAATGCTCCTGATCCCCTGTAATCACAATGCTCCATACCCTTGTCATCACAATGCTCCAGAACACTTGTCATCATAATGCTCCATTCCCGTGTCATCACAGTGCTCCATGACCACTTTCATCACAATGCTCCTTGACCCCTGTCATCACAATGCTCTATGACCACTGTCATCACAATGCCACATGACACCTGTCATCACAATGCTCTATAGCCCCTGTCAGCACAATGTTCCATGACAGGTATCATCACAATGATCCATGATTGCTCTCATCACAATGTTCCCTGCCCTTGTCATTCTCAATGCTCCCTGGCCCCTGTCATCACAATGATCCATGCTCATATCATCACAATGCTCCATTACCCATGTCATCGTAGTGATCCATGACCCCTTTCATCACAATGCTCCATGACCCCAGTCATCACAATGCTCCATAGCCCTTGTCATCACAATGCTCCATTAGCCCTGTCATCACAATGTTCCATGACTCTTGTCATCAAAATGCCTCATGATCCATTTAATCACAATGCTCCATGACTCCTTTCAACACATCCTCCATGATACTTGTCATTACACTGCCCCATGACCTTTTTCAGAACAATGCTCCATGATACCAGTCATCACAATGCTCCATGACCATTGTCGTCACAATGCTCCATGCCCCTTTCTACACAATGCTCCATGACAACTGTCATCACAATGCTCCATGGCCTTTGTCATCACAATTATACATGGCCCCTGTGATCACAGTGCTCCATGACCCCTTTCATCACAATGCTCCATGACCACTGTCATCACAATGCCCCATGACCCCTGTCATCACAATGCTCCATGGCCCCTGTCATTACAATGCTCCATGACCACTGTCATCACAATGTTCCATGATCGCTGTAATCACAATGACCCATGACACCTTTCCTCAGAAGGCTCCAGTACGCCTGTCATCACAATGCTCCAATGACCGTCTCATCACAATGCTCCATGATCCCTGTCAGCACAACGTTCCATGACAATTGTCATCACAATGCTCCATGACACCTGTCATCACAATGTTGCCTACCCATGTCATCAAAATGCTCCATGTCCCCTGTAATCACAATGTTCCATTACACCTGTCTTCACAATGTTCCCTGCCCATGTCATCACAATGCTCCATTACCAATGTAATCAAAATGTTCGCCTGCCCTTGTCATCAAAATGCTCCATGGCCCCTTTAATCACAATGCTCCATGAACCCTGTCATCCCAATGTTCCATGACAGTTGTCATCACAATGCTCCATGACCCTGTAATCACAATGCTCCATGCCCTTGTCATCACAATGCTCCAGAACTCTTGTCATCATAATGATGAATGCTCGTGTCATCACAAAGCTCCATGATACTTGTCATCACAATGTTCCATGGCCTTGTCATTACAATACTCCATGGCCCCTGTCATCACCGTGCTCCATGATACCTTTTATCACAATTCTAGATGACCACTGTCATCACAATGCCCCAAGACACATGTCATCACAATTCGCCATGGCCCTTGCCATCACAATGCTCCATGACCCGTGTCATCACAATGGTCCAGGACACTTGTCATCACAATGATCCATGACCACTTACATCACAATGCTCCTTGACTCCTGTCATCACAATGCTCCATAGCCTATGCATTCGCAATGCTACATGGTCCCTGTAATCACATTGCTCCATGATCCATTTCATCACAATGCTCTATGACCACTGTCATTACAATGCCACATTATACCTGTCATCACAATGCTCCATGGCCCCTGTCAGCCCAATATTCCATGACAGATGTCATCACTCTCCTCCATGGTCCCTGTAATCACAATGCTCCATTCCCTTGTCAACACAATGCTCCAGAACTCTTGTCATCATAATGCTCCATGCCCGTCTCATCACAATTCTCCATGACACTTTTCATTAAAATGCTCCATGGTCTTTATCATCACAATGCTCCATGGCCCCTGTTATCACATTGATCCATTGTACCTTTCATCACAATGCTAGATAACCTCTGTCATCACAATGCCCGATGACACCTGTCATCAGAATTGGCCATGGCCCTTGTCATCACAATGCTCCATGCCCTTGTCACCACAATGCTCCAGAACTCTTGGCATCATAATGCTCCATGTCCGTCTCATCACAATGCTCCATGACACTTGTCATCAAAATGCTCCATGGCCTTTGTCATCACAATGCTCCATGGCCCTTGTTATCACAGTGCTCCATGTTACCTTTCATCACAATTCTAGATGACCACTGTCATCACAATGCCCCATGACACCTCTCATCACAATTCGCCATGGCCCTTGTCATCACAATGCTCCATGATCCATGTCATCACAATGTTCCTGGACACTTATCATCACAATGAACTATGACCACATTCATCACAATGCTCCATGACCCCTGTCATCACACTGCTCCATGGCCTATGCATTCAAAATGCTCCATGGCCCCTGTAATCACATTGCTCCATGATCCCTTTCATCACAATGTTCTATGACCACTCTCATCACAGTACCCCATGACGCCTATCATCATAATGCTCCAAGGCCCGTCTCATCACAATGCTCCATGAACCCTGTCATCACAATGTTCCATGACACTTGTCAGCACAGTGCTCCATGAACCCCTGTCATCACAATATTCACTGCCCATGTAATCACAATGCTCCTGGTCCCCTGTAATCACAGTGCTCCATACCCTTTTCATCACAATGCTCCAGAACTCTTGTCATCATAATGCTCCATGCCCGTGTCATCACAATGCTTGAAGAACCTTGTCATCACAATGCTCCATGAACCGTGTCATCACAAGGTTCCAGGACCCTTGTCATCACAATGATCCATGACCCCTGTCATCTCAATGCTCCATGATCTTTGTATTCACAAAGCTCCCTGGCCCCTATAATTGCGGTGATCCATGACCCCTGTCATCACAATGCTCCCTGGTATATTTCATCACAATTCTAGATGACCACTGTCATCACAGTGCCTCACGGCCCCTGTCGTCAGAGTCCTCCATGATACCTTTCATTACAATTCTACATGACCACTGTCATCACAATGCCCCATGACACCTGTCATCACAATTCGCCATGGCACTTGTCATCACAATGCTCCATGAACCATGTCATCACAATGTTCATGGACACTTGTCATCACAATGCTCCATGACAACTTACATCACAATGCTCCTTGACCCCTGTCATTTCATTGCTCCATGGCCTATGCATTCACAATGCTCCATGGCTCCTGTAAGCACATTGCTCCATGATCCCTTTCATCACAATGCTCCAAGACCGCTGTCATCACAATGCCCCATGACGCCTATCATCATAATGCTCTAAGGCCCCTCTCATCACAATGCTCCATGAACCATGTCATCACAATGTTCATGGACACTTGTCATCACAATGCTCCATGACAACTTACATCACAATGCTCCTTGACCCCTGTCATTTCATTGCTCCATGGCCTATGCATTCACAATGCTCCATGGCTCCTGTAAGCACATTGCTCCATGATCCCTTTCATCACAATGCTCCAAGACCGCTGTCATCACAATGCCCCATGACGCCTATCATCATAATGCTCTAAGGCCCCTCTCATCACAATGCTCCATGATTCCTGTCATCACAATGTTCCATGACACTAGTCATCACAGTGCTCCATGACCCCTGTCATCACAATATTCACTGCCCATGTAATCACAATGCTCCTGGTCCCCTGTAATCATAGTGCTCCATACCCTTGTCATCACAATGCTCCAGAACTCTTGTCATCATAATGCTCCATGCCCGTGTCATCACAATGCTTGAAGAACCTTGTCATGACAATGCTCCATGAACCGTGTCATCACAAGGTTCCAGGACCCTTGTCATCACAATGATCCGTGACCCCTGTCATCTCAATGCTCCATGATCTTTGTATTCACAATGCTCCATGGCCTCTATAATTGCGGTGATCCATGACCCCTGTCATCACAATGTTCCCTGGTATATTTCATCACAATTCTAGATGACCACTGTCATCACAGTGCTCCACGGCCCCTGTCATCAGAGTCCTCCCTGATACCTTTCATCACAATTCTATATGACCGCTCTCATCACAATTCCACATGACACCTGTCATCACAATGCTCCATGAACCATGTCATCACAATGTTCATGGACAATAGTCATCACAATGCTCCATGACAATTTACATCACAATGCTCCTTGACCCCTGTCATTCCATTGCTCCATGGCCTATGCATTCACAATGCTCCATGGCTCCTGTAATCACATTGCTCCATGATCCCTTTCATCACAATGCTCCAAGACCGCTGTCATCACAATGCCCCATAACGCCTATCATCATAATGCTCCAAGGCCCCTCTCATCACAATGCTCCATGATCCCTGTCATCACAATATTCCATGACACTAGTCATCACAGTGCTCCATGACCCCTGTCATCACAATATTCACTGCCCATGTAATCACAATGCTCCTGATCCCCTGTAATCACAATGCTCCATACCCTTGTCATCACAATGCTCCAGAACACTTGTCATCATAATGCTCCATTCCCGTGTCATCACAGTTCTCCATGACCACTTTCATCACAATGCTCCTTGACCCCTGTCATCACAATGCTCTATGACCACTGTCATCACAATGCCACATGACACCTGTCATCACAATGCTCTATAGCCCCTGTCAGCACAATGTTCCATGACAGGTATCATCACAATGATCCATGATTGCTCTCATCACAATGTTCCCTGCCCTTGTCATTCTCAATGCTCCCTGGCCCCTGTCATCACAATGATCCATGCTCATATCATCACAATGCTCCATTACCCATGTCATCGTAGTGATCCATGACCCCTTTCATCACAATGCTCCATGACCCCAGTCATCACAATGCTCCATAGCCCTTGTCATCACAATGCTCCATTAGCCCTGTCATCACAATGTTCCATGACTCTTGTCATCAAAATGCCTCATGATCCATTTAATCACAATGCTCCATGACTCCTTTCAACACATCCTCCATGATACTTGTCATTACACTGCCCCATGACCTTTTTCAGAACAATGCTCCATGATACCAGTCATCACAATGCTCCATGACCATTGTCGTCACAATGCTCCATGCCCCTTTCTACACAATGCTCCATGACAACTGTCATCACAATGCTCCATGGCCTTTGTCATCACAATTATACATGGCCCCTGTGATCACAGTGCTCCATGACCCCTTTCATCACAATGCTCCATGACCACTGTCATCACAATGCCCCATGACCCCTGTCATCACAATGCTCCATGGCCCCTGTCATTACAATGCTCCATGACCACTGTCATCACAATGTTCCATGATCGCTGTAATCACAATGACCCATGACACCTTTCCTCAGAAGGCTCCAGTACGCCTGTCATCACAATGCTCCAATGACCGTCTCATCACAATGCTCCATGATCCCTGTCAGCACAACGTTCCATGACAATTGTCATCACAATGCTCCATGACACCTGTCATCACAATGTTGCCTACCCATGTCATCAAAATGCTCCATGTCCCCTGTAATCACAATGTTCCATTACACCTGTCTTCACAATGTTCCCTGCCCATGTCATCACAATGCTCCATTACCAATGTAATCAAAATGTTCGCCTGCCCTTGTCATCAAAATGCTCCATGGCCCCTTTAATCACAATGCTCCATGAACCCTGTCATCCCAATGTTCCATGACAGTTGTCATCACAATGCTCCATGACCCTGTAATCACAATGCTCCATGCCCTTGTCATCACAATGCTCCAGAACTCTTGTCATCATAATGATCAATGCACGTGTCATCACAAAGCTCCATGATACTTGTCATCACAATGTTCCATGGCCTTGTCATTACAATACTCCATGGCCCCTGTCATCACCGTGCTCCATGATACCTTTTATCACAATTCTAGATGACCACTGTCATCACAATGCCCCAAGACACATGTCATCACAATTCGCCATGGCCCTTGCCATCACAATGCTCCATGACCCGTGTCATCACAATGGTCCAGGACGCTTGTCATCACAATGATCCATGACCACATACATCACAATGCTCCTTGACTCCTGTCATCACAATGCTCCATAGCCTATGCATTCGCAATGCTACATGGTCCCTGTAATCACATTGCTCCATGATCCATTTCATCACAATGCTCTATGACCACTGTCATTACAATGCCACATTATACCTGTCATCACAATGCTCCATGGCCCCTGTCAGCCCAATATTCCATGACAGATGTCATCACTCTCCTCCATGGTCCCTGTAATCACAATGCTCCATTCCCTTGTCAACACAATGCTCCAGAACTCTTGTCATCATAATGCTCCATGCCCGTCTCATCACAATTCTCCATGACACTTTTCATTAAAATGCTCCATGGTCTTTATCATCACAATGCTCCATGGCCCCTGTTATCACATTGATCCATTGTACCTTTCATCACAATGCTAGATAACCTCTGTCATCACAATGCCCGATGACACCTGTCATCAGAATTGGCCATGGCCCTTGTCATCACAATGCTCCATGCCCTTGTCACCACAATGCTCCAGAACTCTTGGCATCATAATGCTCCATGTCCGTCTCATCACAATGCTCCATGACACTTGTCATCAAAATGCTCCATGGCCTTTGTCATCACAATGCTCCATGGCCCTTGTTATCACAGTGCTCCATGTTACCTTTCATCACAATTCTAGATGACCACTGTCATCACAATGCCCCATGACACCTGTCATCACAATTCGCCATGGCCCTTGTCATCACAATGCTCCATGATCCATGTCATCACAATGTTCCTGGACACTTATCATCACAATGAATTATGACCACATTCATCACAATGCTCCATGACCCCTGTCATCACACTGCTCCATGGCCTATGCATTCAAAATGCTCCATGGCCCCTGTAATCACATTGCTCCATGATCCCTTTCATCACAATGTTCTATGACCACTCTCATCACAATACCCCATGACGCCTATCATCATAATGCTCCAAGGCCCGTCTCATCACAATGCTCCATGAACCCTGTCATCACAATGTTCCATGACACTTCTCAGCACAGTGCTCCATGAACCCCTGTCATCACAATATTCACTGCCCATGTAATCACAATGCTCCTGGTCCCCTGTAATCACAGTGCTCCATACCCTTTTCATCACAATGCTCCAGAACTCTTGTCATCATAATGCTCCATGCCCGTGTCATCACAATGCTTGAAGAACCTTGTCATCACAATGCTCCATGAACCGTGTCATCACAAGGTTCCAGGACCCTTGTCATCACAATGATCCATGACCCCTGTCATCTCAATGCTCCATGATCTTTGTATTCACAATGCTCCATGGCCCCTATAATTGCGGTGATCCATGACCCCTGTCATCACAATGCTCCCTGGTATATTTCATCACAATTCTAGATGACCACTGTCATCACAGTGCCTCACGGCCCCTGTCGTCAGAGTCCTCCATGATACCTTTCATTACAATTCTACATGACCACTGTCATCACAATGCCCCATGACACCTGTCATCACAATTCGCCATGGCACTTGTCATCACAATGCTCCATGAACCATGTCATCACAATGTTCATGGACACTTGTCATCACAATGCTCCATGACAACTTACATCACAATGCTCCTTGACCCCTGTCATTTCATTGCTCCATGGCCTATGCATTCACAATGCTCCATGGCTCCTGTAAGCACATTGCTCCATGATCCCTTTCATCACAATGCTCCAAGACCGCTGTCATCACAATGCCCCATGACGCCTATCATCATAATGCTCTAAGGCCCCTCTCATCACAATGCTCCATGATTCCTGTCATCACAATGTTCCATGACACTAGTCATCACAGTGCTCCATGACCCCTGTCATCACAATATTCACTGCTCATGTAATCACAATGCTCCTGGTCCCCTGTAATCATAGTGCTCCATACCCTTGTCATCACAATGCTCCAGAACTCTTGTCATCATAATGCTCCATGCCCGTGTCATCACAATGCTTGAAGAACCTTGTCATCACAATGCTCCATGAACCGTGTCATCACAAGGTTCCAGGACCCTTGTCATCACAATGATCCGTGACCCCTGTCATCTCAATGCTCCATGATCTTTGTATTCACAATGCTCCATGGCCTCTATAATTGCGGTGATCCATGACCCCTGTCATCACAATGCTCCCTGGTATATTTCATCACAATTCTAGATGACCACTGTCATCACAGTGCTCCACGGCCCCTGTCATCAGAGTCCTCCCTGATACCTTTCATCACAATTCTATATGACCGCTCTCATCACAATTCCACATGACACCTGTCATCACAATGCTCCATGAACCATGTCATCACAATGTTCATGGACAATAGTCATCACAATGCTCCATGACAACTTACATCACAATGCTCCTTGACCCCTGTCATTCCATTGCTCCATGGCCTATGCATTCACAATGCTCCATGGCTCCTGTAATCACATTGCTCCATGATCCCTTTCATCACAATGCTCCAAGACCGCTGTCATCACAATGCCCCATGACGCCTATCATCATAATGCTCCAAGGCCCCTCTCATCACAATGCTCCATGATCCCTGTCATCACAATATTCCATGACACTAGTCATCACAGTGCTCCATGATCCCTGTCATCACAATATTCACTGCCCATGTAATCACAATGTTCCTGGTCCCCTGTAATCACAATGCTCCATACCCTTGTCATCACAATGCTCCAGAACTCTTGTCATCATAATGCTCCATTCCCGTGTCATCACAGTGCTCCATGACCACTTTCATCACAATGCTCCTTGACCCCTGTCATCACAATGCTCCATGACCACTGTCATCACAATGTTCCATGATCGCTGTAATCACAATGACCCATGACACCTTTCCTCAGAAGGCTCCAGTACGCCTGTCATCACAATGCTCCAATGACCGTCTCATCACAATGCTCCATGATCCCTGTCAGCACAACGTTCCATGACAATTGTCATCACAATGCCCCAAGACACATGTCATCACAATTCGCCATGGCCCTTGCCATCACAATGCTCCATGACCCGTGTCATCACAATGGTCCAGGACACTTGTCATCACAATGATCCATGACCACTTACATCACAATGCTCCTTGACTCCTGTCATCACAATGCTCCATAGCCTATGCATTCGCAATGCTACATGGTCCCTGTAATCACATTGCTCCATGATCCATTTCATCACAATGCTCTATGACCACTGTCATTACAATGCCACATTATACCTGTCATCACAATGCTCCATGGCCCCTGTCAGCCCAATATTCCATGACAGATGTCATCACTCTCCTCCATGGTCCCTGTAATCACAATGCTCCATTCCCTTGTCAACGCAATGCTCCAGAACTCTTGTCATCATAATGCTCCATGCCCGTCTCATCACAATTCTCCATGACACTTTTCATTAAAATGCTCCATGGTCTTTATCATCACAATGCTCCATGGCCCCTGTTATCACATTGATCCATTGTACCTTTCATCACAATGCTAGATAACCTCTGTCATCACAATGCCCGATGACACCTGTCATCAGAATTGGCCATGGCCCTTGTCATCACAATGCTCCATGCCCTTGTCACCACAATGCTCCAGAACTCTTGGCATCATAATGCTCCATGTCCGTCTCATCACAATGCTCCATGACACTTGTCATCAAAATGCTCCATGGCCTTTGTCATCACAATGCTCCATGGCCCTTGTTATCACAGTGCCCCATGTTACCTTTCATCACAATTCTAGATGACCACTGTCATCACAATGCCCCATGACACCTGTCATCACAATTCGCCATGGCCCTTGTCATCACAATGCTCCATGATCCATATCATCACAATGTTCCAGGACACTTATCATCACAATGAACTATGACCACATTCATCACAATGCTCCATGACCCCTGTCATTACACTGCTCCATGGCCTATGCATTCAAAATGCTCCATGGCCCCTGTAATCACATTGCTCCTTGATCCCTTTCATCACAATGTTCTATGACCACTCTCATCACAATACCCCATGACGCCTATCATCATAATGCTCCAAGGCCCGTCTCATCACAATGCTCCATGAAACCTGTCATCACAATGTTCCAAGACACTTGTCATCACAGTGCTCCATGAACCCCTGTCATCACAATATTCACTGCCCATGTAATCACAATGCTCCTGGTCCCCTGTAATCACAGTGCTCCATACCCTTTTCATCACAATGCTCCAGAACTCTTGTCATCATAATGCTCCATGCCCGTGTCATCACAATGCTTGAAGAACCTTGTCATCACAATGCTCCATGAACCGTGTCATCACAAGGTTCCAGGACCCTTGTCATCACAATGATCCATGACCACTGTCATCTCAATGCCCCATGAACTTTGTATTCACAATGCTCCATGGCCCCTATAATTGCGGTGATCCATGACCCCTGTCATCACAATGCTCCCTGGTATATTTCATCACAATTCTAGATGGCCACTGTCATCACAGTGCTCCACGGACCCTGTCATCAGAGTCCTCCATGATACCTTTCATTACAATTCTACATGACCACTGTCATCACAATGCCCCATGACACCTGTCATCACAATTCGCCATAGCACTTCTCATCACAATGCTCCATGAACCATGTCATCACAATGCTCCATGCTCATATCATCACAATGCTCCATTACCCATGTCATCGTAGTGATCCACGACCCCATTCATCACAATGCTCCATGACCCCAGTCATCACAATGCTCCATAGCCCTTGTCATCACAATGCTCCATTAGCCCTGTCATCACAATGTTCCATGTCTCTTGTCATCAAAATGCCTCATGATCCATTTAATCACAATGCTCCATGACTCCTTTCATCACATCCTCCATGATACTTGTCATTACACTGCCCCATGACCTTTTTCAGAACAATGCTCCATGATACCAGTCATCACAATGCTCCATGACCATTGTCGTCACAATGCTCCATGCCCCTTTCAACACAATGCTCCATGACAACTGTCATCACAATGCTCCATAGTCTTTGTCATCACAATTATACATGGCCCCTGTGATCACAGTGCTCCATGACCACTGTCATCACAATGCCCCATGACCCCTGTCATCACAATGCTCCATGGCCCCTGTCATTACAAGGCTCCATGACCACTGTCATCACAATGTTCCATGATCGCTGTAATCACAATGACTCATGACACCTTTCCTCAGAAGGCTCCAGTACGCCTGTCATCACAATGCTCCAATGACCGTCTCATCACAATGCTCCATGATCCCTGTCAGCACAACGTTCCATGACAATTGTCATCCCAATGCTCCATGACACCTGTCATCACAATGTTGCCTGCCCATGTCATCAAAATGCTCCATGTCCCCTGTAATCACAATGTTCCATTACACCTGTCTTCACAATGTTCCCTGCCCATGTCATCACAATGCTCCATTACCAATGTAATCAAAATGTCCGCCTGCCCTTGTCATCAAAACGCTCCATGGCCCCTTTAATCACAATGCTCCATGAAACCTGTCATCACAATGTTCCATGACAGTTGTCATCACAATGCTCCATGACCCTGTAATCACAATGCTCCATGCCCTTGTCATCACAATGCTCCAGACCTCTTGTCATCATAATGATGAATGCTCGTGTCATCACAAAGCTCCATGATACTTGTCATCACAATGTTCCATGGCCTTGTCATTACAATACTCCATGGCCCCTGTCATCACAGTGCTCCATGATACCTTTTATCACAATCACTGATGACCACTGTCATCACAATGCCCCAAGACACATGTCATCACAATTCGCCATGGCCCTTGCCATCACAATGCTCCATGACCCGTGTCATCACAATGGTCCACGAAACTTGTCATCACAATGCTCCATGACCCCTGTCATCACACTGCTCCATGGCCTATGCATTCAAAATGCTCCATGGCCCCTGTAATCACATTGCTCCATGATCCCTTTCATCACAATGTTCTATGACCACTCTCTTCTCAATTCCCCATGACGACTATCATCATAATGCTTCAAGGCCCCTCTCATCACAATGCTCCATGAACCCTGTCATCACAATGTTTCATGACACTTGTCATCATAGTGCTCCATGAACCCCTGTCATCACAATATTCACTGCCCATGTAATCACAATGCTCCTGGTCCCCTGTAATCAGAGTGCTCCATACCCTTTTCATCACAATGCTCCAGAACTCTTGTCATCATAATGCTCCATGCCAGTGTCATCACAATGCTTGAAGAACCTTGTCATCACAATGCTCCATGAACCGTGTCATCACAAGGTTCCAGGACCCTTGTCATCACAATGATCCATGACCCCTGTCATCTCAATGCTCCATGATCTTTGTATTCACAATGCTCCATGGCCTCTATAATTGCGGTGATCCATGACCCCTGTCATCACAATGCTCCCTGGTATATTTCATCACAATTCTAGATGACCACTGTCATCACAGTGCTCCACGGCCCCTGTCGTCAGAGTCCTCCATGATACCTTTCATTAAAATTCTATATGACCACTGTCATCACAATGCCCCATGACACCTGTCATCACAATTCACCATGGCACTTTTCATCACAATGCTCCATGAACCATGTCATCACAATGTTCATGGACACTTGTCATCACAATGCTCCTTGACCCCTGTCATTTCATTGCTCCATGGCCTATGCATTCACAATGCTCCATGGCTCCTGTAATCACATTGCTCCATGATCCCTTTCATCACAATGCTCCAAGACCGCTGTCATCACAATGCCCCATGACGCCTATCATCATAATGCTCCAAGGCCCCTCTCATCACAATACTCCATGATCCCTGTCATCACAATGTTCCATGACACTAGTCATCACAGTGCTCCATGACCCCTGTCATCACAATATTCACTGCCCATGTAATCACAATGCTCCTGTTCCCCTGTAATCACAATGCTCCATACCCTTGTCATCACAATGCTCCAGAACTCTTGTCATCATAATGCTCCATGCCCGTGTCATCACAGTGCTCCATGACCACTTTCATCACAATGCTCCTTGACCCCTGTCATCACAATGCTCTATGACCACTGTCATCACAATGCCACATGACACCTGTAATCACATTGCTCCATGATCCTTTTCATCACAATGCTCTATGACCACTGTCATCACAATGCCACATGACACCTGTCATCACAATGCTCTATAGCCCCTGTCAGCACAATGTTCCATGACAGGTATCATCACAATGATACATGACTGCTGTCATCAGAATGTTCCCTGCTCTTGTCATCTCAATGCTCCCTGGCCCCTGTTATCACAATGCTCCATGCCCATATCATCACAATGCTCCATTAGCCTTGTCATCACAATGTTCCATGACTGTTGTCATCAAAATGCCTCATGATCCACTTAATCACAATGCTCCATGACTCCTTTCATCACATCCTCCATGATACTTGTCATTACACTGCCCCATGACCTTCTTCAGAACAATGCTCCATGACCATTGTCGTCACAATGCTCCATGCCCCTTTCAACACAATGCCCCATGACACCTGTCATCACAATTCGCCATGGCACTTGTCATCACAAAGCTCCATGAACCATGTCATCACAATGTTCATGGACACTTGTCATCACAATGCTCCATGACATCTTACATCACAATGCTCCTTGACCCCTGTCATTTCATTGCTCCATGGCCTATGCATTAACAATTCTCTATGGCTCCTGTAAGCACATTGCTCCATGATCCCTTTCATCACAATGCTCCAAGACCGCTGTCATCACAATGCCCCATGACGCCTATCATCATAATGCTCCAAGGCCCCTCTCATCACAATGCTCCATGATCCCTGTCATCACAATGTTCCATGACACTAGTCATCACAGTGCTCCATGACTCCTGTCATCACAATATTCACTGCCCATGTAATCACAATGCTCCTGGTCCCCTGTAATCATAGTGCTCCATACCCTTGTCATCACAATGCTCCAGAACTCTTGTCATCATAATGCTCCATGCCGGTGTCATCACAATGCTTAAAGAACCTTGTCATCACAATGCTCCAAGAACCGTGTCATCACAAGGTTCCAGGACCCTTTTCATCACAATGATCCATGACCACTGTCATCTCAATGCTCCATGAACTTTGTATTCACAATGCTCCATGGCCCCTATAATTGCGGTGATCCATGACCCCTGTCATCACAATGCTCCCTGGTATATTTCATCACAATTCTAGATGATCACTGTCATCACAGTGCTCCACGGACCCTGTCATCAGAGTCCTCCATGATACCTTTCATTACAATTCTACATGACCACTGTCATCACAATGCCCCATGACACCTGTAATCACAATTCGCCATGGCCCTTGTCATCACAATGCTCCATGAACCATGTCATCACAATGCTCCATGCTCATATCATCACAATGCTCCATTACCCATGTCATCGTAGTGATCCATGACCCCTTTCATCACAATGCTCCATGACCCCAGTCATCACAATGCTCCATAGCCCTTGTCATCACAATGCTCCATTAGCCCTGTCATCACAATGTTCCATGTCTCTTGTCATCAAAATGCCTCATGATCCTTTTAATCACAATGCTCCATGACTCCTTTCATCACATCCTCCATGATAGTGGTCATTACACTGCCCCATGACCTTTTTCAGAACAATGCTCCATGATACCAGTCATCACAATGCTCCATGACCATTGTCGTCACAATGCTCCATGCCCCTTTCAACACAATGCTCCATGAGAACTGTCATCACAATGCTCCATGGTCTTTGTCATCACAATTATACATGTCCCCTGTGATCACAGTGCTCCATGACCCCTTTCATCACAATGCTCCATGACCACTGTCATCACAATGCCCCATGACCCCTGTCATCACAATGCTCCATGGCCCCTGTCATTACAATGCTCTATGACCACTGTCATCACAATATTCCATGATCGCTGTAATCACAATGACTCATGACACCTTTCCTCAGAAGGCTCCATTACGCCTGTCATCACAATGCTCCAATGACCGTCTCATCACAATGCTCCATGATCCCTGTCAGCACAACGTTCCATGACAATTGTCATCACAATGCTCCATGACACCTGTCATCACAATGTTGCCTGCCCATGTCATCAAAATGCTCCATGTCCCCTGTAATCACAATGTTCCATTACACCTGTCTTCACAATGTTCCCTGCCCATGTCATCACAATGCTCCATTACCAATGTAATCAAAATGTTCACCTGCCCTTGTCATCAAAATGCTCCATGGCCCCTTTAATCACAATGCTCCATGAACCCTGTCATCACAATGTTCCATGACAGTTGTCATCACAATGCTCCATGACCCTGTAATCACAATGCTCCATGCCCTTGTCATCACAATGCTCCAGAACTCTTGTCATCATAATGATGAATGCTCGTGTCATCACAAAGCTCCATGATACTTGTCATCACAATGTTCCATGTCCTTGTCATTACAATACTCCATGGCCCCTGTCATCACAGTGCTCCATGATACCTTTTATCACAATTCTAGATGACCACTGTCATCACAATGCCCCAAGACACATGTCATCACAATTCGCCATGGCCCTTGCCATCACAATGCTCCATGACCCGTGTCATCACAATGGTCCAGGACACTTGTCATCACAATGCTCCATGACCCCTGTCATCACACTGCTCCATGGCCTATGTATTCAAAATGCTCCATGGCCCCTGTAATCACATTGCTCCATGATCCCTTTCATCACAATGTTCTATGACCACTCTCATCTCAATACCCCATGACGCCTATCATCATAATGCTCCAAGGCCCCTCTCATCACAATGCTCCATGAACCCTGTCATCACAATGTTCCATGACACTTGTCATCATAGTGCTCCATGAACCCCTGTCATCACAATATTCACTGCCCATGTAATCACAATGCTCCTGGTCCCCTGTAATCACAGTGCTCCATACCCTTTTCATCACAATGCTCCAGAACTCTTGTCATCATAATGCTCCATGCCCGTGTCATCACAATGCTTGAAGAACCTTGTCATCACAATGCTCCATGAACCGTGTCATCACAAGGTTCCCGGACCCTTGTCATCACAATGATCCATGACACCTGTCATCTCAATGCTCCATGATCTTTGTATTCACAAAGCTCCATGGCCCCTATAATTGCGGTGATCCATGACCCCTGTCATCACAATGCTCCCTGGTATATTTCATCACAATTCTAGAGGACCACTGTCATCACAGTGCTCCACGGCCCCTGTCGTCAGAGTCCTCCATGATACCTTTCATTACAATTCTACATGACCACTGTCATCACAATGCCCCATGACACCTGTCATCACAATTCGCCATGGCACCTGTCATCACAATGCTCCATGAACCATGTCATCACAATGTTCATGGACACTTGTCATCACAATGCTCCATGACAACTTACATCACAATGCTCCTTGACCCCTGTCATTTCATTGCTCCATGGCCTATGCATTCACAATGCTCCATGGCTCCTGTAATCACATTGCTCCATGATCCCTTTCATCACAATGCTCCAAGACCGCTGTCATCACAATGCCCCATGACGCCTATCATCATAATGCTCTAAGGCCCCTCTCATCACAATACTCCATGATCCCTGTCTTCACAATGTTCCATGACACTAGTCATCACAGTGCTCCATGACCCCTGTCATCACAATATTCACTGCCCATGTAATCACAATGCTCCTGTTCCCCTGTAATCACAATGCTCCATACCCTTGTCATCACAATGCTCCAGAACTCTTGTCATCATAATGCTCCATGCCCGTTTCATCACAGTGCTCCATGACCACTTTCATCACAATGCTCCTTGACCCCTGTCATCACAATGCTCTATGACCACTGTCATCACAATGCCACATGACACCTGTAATCACATTGCTCCATGATCCTTTTCATCACAATGCTCTATGACCACTGTCATCACAATGCCACATGACACCTGTCATCACAATGCTCTATAGCCCCTGTCAGCACAATGTTCCATGACAGGTATCATCACAATGATACATGACTGCTGTCATCAGAATGTTCCCTGCTCTTGTCATCTCAATGCTCCCTGGCCCCTGTTATCACAATGCTCCATGCCCATATCATCACAATGCTCCATTACCCATGTCATCGTAGTGATCCATGACCCCTTTCATCACAATGCTGCATGACACCTGTCATCACAATGCTCCATAGCCCTTGTCATCACAATGCTCCATTAGCCCTGTCATCACAATGTTCCATGACTCTTGTCATCAAAATGCCTCATGATCCACTTAATCACAATGCTCCATGACTCCTTTCATCACATCCTCCATGATACTTGTCATTACACTGCCCCATGACCTTCTTCAGAACAATGCTCCATGACCATTGTCGTCACAATGCTCCATGCCCCTTTCAACACAATGCCCCATGACACCTGTCATCACAATTCACCATGGCACTTGTCATCACAAAGCTCCATGAACCATGTCATCACAATGTTCATGGACACTTGTCATCACAATGCTCCATGACATCTTACATCACAATGCTCCTTGACCCCTGTCATTTCATTGCTCCATGGTCTATGCATTCACAATGCTCTATGGCTCCTGTAAGCACATTGCTCCATGATCCCTTTCATCACAATGCTCCAAGACCGCTGTCATCACAATGCCCCATGACGCCTATCATCATAATGCTCCAAGGCCCCTCTCATCACAATGCTCCATGATCCCTGTCATCACAATGTTCCATGACACTAGTAATCACAGTGCTCCATGACTCCTGTCATCACAATATTCACTGCCCATGTAATCACAATGCTCCTGGTCCCCTGTAATCATAGTGCTCCATACCCTTGTCATCACAATGCTCCAGAACTCTTGTCATCATAATGCTCCATGCCGGTGTCATCACAATGCTTGAAGAACCTTGTCATCACAATGCTCCAAGAACCGTGTCATCACAAGGTTCCAGGACCCTTGTCATCACAATGATCCGTGACCCCTGTCATCTCAATGCTCCATGATCTTTGTATTCACAATGCTCCATGGCCCCTATAATTGCGGTGATCCATGACCCCTGTCATCACAATGTTCCCTGGTATATTTCATCACAATTCTAGATGACCACTGTCATCACAGTGCTCCACGGCCCCTGTCATCAGAGTCCTCCCTGATACCTTTCATCACAATTCTATATGACCGCTCTCATCACAATTCCACATGACACCTGTCATCACAATGCTCCATGAACCATGTCATCACAATGTTCATGGACAATAGTCATCACAATGCTCCATGACAACTTACATCACAATGCTCCTTGACCCCTGTCATTCCATTGCTCCATGGCCTATGCATTCACAATGCTCCATGGCTCCTGTAATCACATTGCTCCATGATCCCTTTCATCACAATGCTCCAAGACCGCTGTCATCACAATGCCCCATGACGCCTATCATCATAATGCTCCAAGGCCCCTCTCATCACAATGCTCCATGATCCCTGTCATCACAATGTTCCATGACAATAGTCATCACAGTGCTCCATGACCCCTGTCATCACAATATTCACTGCCCATGTAATCACAATGCTCCTGGTCCCCTGTAATCACAATGCTCCATACCCTTGTCATCACAATGCTCCAGAACTCTTGTCATCATAATGCTCCATTCCCGTGTCATCACAATGCTCCATGACCACTTTCATCACAATGCTCCTTGACCCCTCTCATCACAATGCTCTATGACCACTGTCATCACAATGCCACATGACACCTGTCATCACAATGCTCTATAGCCCCTGTCAGCACAATGTTCCATGACAGGTATCATCACAATGATCCATGACTGCTGTCATCACAATGTTCCCTGCCCTTGTCATTCTCAATGCTCCCTGGCCCCTGTCATCACAATGATCCATGCTCATATCATCACAATGCTCCATTACCCATGTCATCGTAGTGATCCATGACCCCTTTCATCACAATGCTCCATGACCCCAGTCATCACAATGCTCCATAGCTCTTGTCATCACAATGCTCCATTAGCCCTGTCATCACAATGTTCCATGACTCTTGTCATCAAAATGCCTCCTGATCCATTTAATCACAATGCTCCATGACTCCTTTCATCACATCCTCCATGATACTTGTCATTACACTGCCCCATGACCTTTTTCAGAACAATGCTCCATGATACCAGTCATCACAATGCTCCATGACCATTGTCGTCACAATGCTCCATGCCCCTTTCAACACAATGCTCCATGACAACTGTCATCACAATGCCACATGACACCTGTAATCACATTGCTCCATGATCCTTTTCATCACAATGCTCTATGACCACTGTCATCACAATGCCACATGACACCTGTCATCACAATGCTCTATAGCCCCTGTCAGCACAATGTTCCATGACAGGTATCATCACAATGATACATGACTGCTGTCATCAGAATGTTCCCTGCTCTTGTCATCTCAATGCTCCCTGGCCCCTGTTATCACAATGCTC
>NW_028122289.1:0-68663 GCF_965194805.1 Balaenoptera borealis
TGGAAGTGCCCTATGCTCTCTAAGCTTTGCTTTTTAGACGTTTCAGGACTCACCGTACGCTTCTCCAGAGTGGCTGTTGACAATTTACATCCCGCCCATCAGTGTAGCAAGGCTCCCATTTCTCCATGGCCTGTCCTGCATTTCTGGTTTTGAGACTTTTTTCAGCATGGCCCTTTTGACCGATGGGAAGCGAGACATCTTTGTAGCGCTGATTTGCCTTTCCAGGTTGCTTGGTTGGCCAAAAAGGGCGTATGCGTTTTTTCCTGAATATATTCAGGAAAAAACGCATACGCCCTTTTTGGCCAAGGGCATCATTGTCAACGTTTTGCCGCTTTTCATGTGCTTTAAAGGCGATTCGAATCTACCTCCTGAAATCTGTTTCCTGCAATTCTGCCTTGATTTCAAATCCTCTTCTTTGCCTTCCCTCAATATATTTGTGGACGAGAGTTATCATTTATAACTCTGCAGGTTTGTGAATTGCAGTGCCCTGAACCTCCATTTTACAACTCGCGTTTTTGGGAGATGGCCGCAAAAGCGCAGGATGGCTTCAGGCCCTGTTCTTGTTCCGGGGGGCAGGCTGAGCCTGTGGTTAATTCTTCTTCCTGATGGGAAAATAGAGTGACCTGTGCCTGTGCCAACACCAAGAGCTAGTCTCTCATTGGTTTCACGTCTTCCCGTTCATCCTCAGGACAAATTGCAACCTGTACGGAACAGGAGGTTAAAGGTGCTGATGCTCCAAGGATGGAGATTGCTAGTAAAGTGGCTGGAATGGCGAACCCGAGCACAAGGAGATGAGAAATGAGGTGCGTTTTAGAAACCTTTCCCCATCACACGGTGTACCATCTTCTGGGTTTCTCATGCATGTTTCCGATGTAGGAAGATGCCCTTGAACCTGGAGATTTGGGACCCATGCGATGGGTACCACGCAGTATTACTTTAAAGGGGCTGCGTTTGCTCACCCAACCTCACCAAACCTCTCAGCCGCAACAGTGTCCACCCTTATGTCTCATCCAGCTGTGGGTCTAGATATGGTCAATCCAGGTTGCATCACAGCCCCTGAACGCATTGTGTAAGAATTTCTATCTCTTTCACTGTCTTTGTTTCATGGGTTTTTCAAAGTAATTTATTTTTATAATGGGGTTTAGCTGCTTTTCACTGCTGTGTTTATGCCGCTTTACACCCACTTGACACACTAACAGAGAGATATCAATACATAGGTTTTAAGATTATTACTAGTCAGATATATTCTTGTGCGGTGAATAGGGCGTGTTGAGTCCAGTTCTCTGAGCAAGGAGTAGGTCTTGTCTATTACATATTGGGTTTATGGAACGGTATCTGAGCTAATTTGAAACCCTTGTTTTATGTATCACCCCACCTCACCTTTCCCGTGAAGCAGCCATAGTGTGTTTTCTGCATGTGTGACTCTGTTCTGTTTTGTAATTCAGTTCAAGTGTAACGGTTTTTACATTCCCTCTATCAGTGATACCTTATGAGAAGTGTCCTTTTCTGTGTGACTTATTTCACTTAGAATCGTCGTACCTAAATCCACTCATCATGCTGCTACTAGCCTTATGACATTGATTTCATGGCTGAGTGATATTCCATTGTACATAAGGACCACAACTTCTTTATCCATTTTTCTCTTTCCTGGGATATTGATGGTGGAATGAAGTGGAGGTCCTTGTCAACAGAGCAGCCCTAAACTTTGGGGTGCTTGTGTCTTGCTGATTTTTCATTTTCCCAATTTATACCCCCATGAGTGGAAGTGCCCTATGCTCTCTAAGCTGTGTTTTTTAGATGTTTCAGGACACACCGTACGCTTCTCCAGAGTGGCTGTTGGCAATTTACATCCCGCCCATCAGTGTAGCAAGGCTCCCATTTCTCCATGGCATGTCCTGCATTTCTGGTTTTGACAGTTTTTTTAGCATGGGCCTTTTGACCGATTGGAAGCGAGACTTCTTTGTAGCACTGATTTGCCTTTCCAGGTTGCTTGCTTGGCCAAAAAGGGCGTATGCGTTTTTTCCTGAATATATTCAGGAAAAAACGCATACGCCCTTTTTGGCCAAGGGCATCATTGTCAACGTTTTGCCGCTTTTCATGTGCTTTAAAGGCGATTCGAATCTACCTCCTGAAATCTGTTTCCTGCAATTCTGCCTTGATTTCAAATCCTCTTCTTTGCCTTCCCTCAATATAATTGTGGACGAGAGTTATCATTTATAAGTCTGCAGTTTTGTGAATTGCAGTGCCCTGAACCTCCATTTTACAACTCGCTTTTTAGGGAGCTGGCCGCAATAGCGCAGTATGGCTTCAGGCCCTGTTCTGGTTCCGGGTGGCAGGCTGAGCCTGTGGTTAATTCTTCTTCCTGATAGGAAAATAGAGTGACCTGTGCCTGTCCCAACACCAAGAGCTAGTCTCTCATTGGTTCCACGTCTTCCCGTTCATCCTCAGGACAAATTGCAACCTGTACGGAACAGAAGGTTAAAGGTGATGATGCTCCAAGGAGGGAGATTGCTAGTAAAGTGGCTGGAATGGCGAACCCGAGCACAAGGAGATGAGAAATGAGGTGCGTTTTAGAAACCTTTCCCCATCACACGGTGTACCATCTTCTGGGTATCTCATGCATGTTTTCGATGTAGGAAGGTGGCATTGAACCTGGAGATTTGGGACCCATGCGATGGGTACCACGCAGTATTACTTTAAAGGGTCTGCGTTTGCTCACCCAACCTCACCCAACCTCTCAGCCCCAAGAGTGTCCACCCTTATGTCTCATCCAGCTGTGGGTCTAGATATGGTCAATCCAGGTTGCATCACAGCCCCTGAACGCATTGTGTAAGAATTTCTCTCTCTTTCACTGTCTTTGTTTCATGGGTTTTTCAAAGTAATTTATTTTTATAATGGGGTTTAGCTGCTTTTCACTGCTGTGTTTATGCCGCTTTACACCCACTTGACACACTAACAGAGAGATATCAATACATAGGTTTTAAGATTATTACTAGTCAGATATATTCTTGTGCGGTGAATAGGGCGTGTTGAGTCCAGTTCTCTGAGCAAGGAGTAGGTCTTGTCTATTACATATTGGGTTTATGGAATGGTATCTGAGCTAATTTGAAACCCTTGTTTTATGTATCACCCCACCTCACCTTTCCCGTTAAGCAGCCATAGTGTGTTTTCTGCATGTGTGACTCTGTTCTGTTTTGTAATTCAGTTCAAGTGTAACGGTTTTTACATTCCCTCTATAAGTGATACCTTATGAGAAGTGTCCTTTTCTGTGTGACTTATTTCACTTAGAGTCGTCGTACCTAAATCCACTCATCATGCTGCTACTAGCCTTATGACATTGATTTCATGGCTGAGTGATATTCCATTGTACATAAGGACCACAACTTCTTTATCCATTTTTCTCTTTCCTGGGATATTGAAGGTGGAATGAAGTGGAGGTCCTTGTCAACAGAGCAGCCCTAAACTTTGGGGTGCTTGTGTCTTGCTGATTTTTAATTTTCCCAATTTATAACCCCATGAGTGGAAGTGCCCTATGCTCTCTAAGCTTTGTTTTTTAGATGTTTCAGGACTCACCGTACGCTTCTCCAGAGTGGCTGTTGGCAATTTACATCCCGCCCATCAGTGTAGCAAGGCTCCCATTTCTCCATGGCCTGTCCTGCATTTCTGGTTTTGACACTTTTTTCAGCATGGCCTATTTAACCGATTGGAAGCGAGACATCTTTGTAGCGCTGATTTGCCTTTCCAGGTTGCTTGGTTGGCCAAAAAGGGCGTATGCGTTTTTTCCTGAATATATTCAGGAAAAAACGCATACGCCCTTTTTGGCCAAGGGCATCATTGTCAACGTTTTGCCGCTTTTCATGTGCTTTAAAGGCGATTCGAATCTACCTCCTGAAATCTGTTTCCTGCAATTCTGCCTTGATTTCAAATCCTCTTCTTTGCCTTCCCTCAATATATTTGTGGACGAGAGTTATCATTTATAACTCTGCAGGTTTGTGAATTGCAGTGCCCTGAACCTCCATTTTACAACTCGCGTTTTTGGGAGCTGGCCGCAAAAGCGCAGGATGGCTTCAGGCCCTGTTCTGGTTCCGGGGGGCAGGCTGAGCCTGTGGTTAATTCTTCTTCCTGATGGGAAAATAGAGTGACCTGTGCCTGTCCCAACACCAAGAGCTAGTCTTTCATTGGTTCCACGTCTTCCCGTTCATCCTCAGTACAAATTGCAACCTGTACGGAACAGGAGGTTAAAGGTGCTGATGCTCCAAGGAGGGAGATTGCTAGTTAAGTGGCTGGAATGGCGAACCCGGGCACAAGGAGATGAGAAATGAGGTGCGTTTTAGAAACCTTTCCCCATCACACGGTGTACCATCTTGTGGGTATCTCATGCATGTTTTCGATGTAGGAAGATGCCCTGGAACCTGGAGATTTGGGACCCATGCGATGGGTACCATGCAGTATTACTTTAAAGGGTCTGCGTTTGCTCACCCAACCTCACCAAACCTCTCAGCCGCAACAGTGTCCACCCTTATGTCTCATCCAGCTGTGGGTCTAGATATGGTCAATCCAGGTTGCATCACAGCCCCTGAACGCATTGTGTAAGAATTTCTCTCTCTTTCACTGTCTTTGTTTCATGGGTTTTTCAAAGTAATTTATTTTTATAATGGGGTTTAGCTGCTTTTCACTGCTGTGTTTATGCCGCTTTTTACCCACTTGACACACTAACAGAGAGATATCAATACATAGGTTTTAAGATTATTACTAGTCAGATATATTCTTGTGCGGTGAATAGGGCGTGTTGAGTCCAGTTCTCTGAGCAAGGAGTAGGTCTTGTCTATTACATATTGGGTTTATGGAACGGTATCTGAGCTAATTTGAAACCCTTGTTTTATGTATCACCCCACCTCACCTTTCCCGTTAAGCAGCCATAGTGTGTTTTCTGCATGTGTGACTCTGTTCTGTTTTGTAATTCAGTTCAAGTGTAACGGTTTTTACATTCCCTCTATAAGTGATACCTTATGAGAAGTGTCCTTTTCTGTGTGACTTATTTCACTTAGAGTCGTCGTACCTAAATCCACTCATCATGCTGCTACTAGCCTTATGACATTGATTTCACGGCTGAGTGATATTCCATTGTACATAAGGACCACAACTTCTTTATCCATTTTTCTCTTTCCTGGGATATTGAAGGTGGAATGAAGTGGAGGTCCTTGTCAACAGAGCAGCCCTAAACTTTGGGGTGCTTGTGTCTTGCTGATTTTTAATTTTCCCAATTTATACCCCCATGAGTGGAAGTGCCCTATGCTCTCTAAGCTTTGCTTTTTAGACGTTTCAGGACTCACCGTACACTTCTCCAGAGTGGCTGTTGACAATTTACATCCCGCCCATCAGTGTAGCAAGGCTCCCATTTCTCCATGGCCTGTCCTGCATTTCTGGTGTTGACACTTTTTTCAGCATGGCCCTTTTGACCAATGGGAAGCGAGACATCTTTGTAGCGCTGATTTGCCTTTCCAGGTTGCTTGGTTGGCCAAAAAGGGCGTATGCGTTTTTTCCTGAATATATTCAGGAAAAAACGCATACGCCCTTTTTGGCCAAGGGCATCATTGTCAACGTTTTGCCGCTTTTCATGTGCTTTAAAGGCGATTCGAATCTACCTCCTGAAATCTGTTTCCTGCAATTTTGCCTTGATTTCAAATCCTCTTCTTTGCCTTCCCTCAATATATTTGTGGATGAGAGTTATCATTTATAACTCTGCAGGTTTGTGAATTGCAGTGCCCTGAACCTCCATTTTACAACTCGCTTTTTAGGGAGCTGGCCGCAAAAGTGCAGGATGCCTTCAGGCCCTGTTCTGGTTCTGGGGGCAGGCTGAGCCTGTGGTTAATTCTTCTTCCTGATGGGAAAATAGAGTGACCTGTGCCTGTCCCAACACCAAGAGCTAGTCTCTCATTGGTTCCACGTCTTCCAGTTCATCTTCAGGACAAATTGCAACCTGTACGGAACAGGAGGTTAAAGGTGCTGATGCTCCAAGTAGGGAGATTGCTAGTAAAGCGGCTGGAATAGCGAACCCGGCCACAAGGAGATGAGAAATGAGGTGCGTTTTAGAAACCTTTCCACATCACACGGTGTACCATCTTCTGGGTTTCTCATGCATGTTTTCGATGTAGGAAGATGCCCTTGAACCTGGAGATTTGTGACCCATGCGATGGGTATCATGCAGTATTACTGTAAAGGGTCTGCGTTTGCTCACCCAACCTCACCAAACCTCTCAGCCCCAAGAGTGTCCACCCTTATGTCTCATCCAGCTGTGGGTCTAGATATGGTCAATCCAGGTTGCATCACAGCCCCTGAACGAATTGTGTAAGAATTTCGCTCTCTTTCACTGTCTTTGTTTCATGGGTTATTCAAAGTAATTTATTTTTATAATGGGGTTTAGCTGCTTTTCACTTCTGTGTTTATGCCGCTTTACACCCACTTGACACACTAACAGAGAGATATCTATACATAGGTTTTAAGATTATTACTAGTCAGATATATTCTTGTGCGGTGAATAGGGCGTGTTGAGTCCAGTTCTCTGAGCAAGGAGTAGGTCTTGTCTATTACATATTGGTTTTATGGAACGGTATCTGAGCTAATTTGAAACCCTTGTTTTATGTATCACCCCACCTCACCTTTCCCGTTAAGCAGCCATAGTGTGTTTTCTGCATGTGTGACTCTGTTCTGTTTTGTAATTCAGTTCAAGTGTAACGGTTTTTACATTCCCTCTATCAGTGATACCTTATGAGAAGTGTCCTTTTCTGTGTGACTTATTTCACTTAGAATCGTCGTACCTAAATCCACTCATCATGCTGCTACTAGCCTTATGACATTGATTTCATGGCTGAGTGATATTCCATTGTACATAAGGACCACAACTTCTTTATCCATTTTTCTCTTTCCTGGGATATTGAAGGTGGAATGAAGTGGAGGTCCTTGTCAACAGAGCAGCCCTAAACTTTGGGGTGCTTGTGTCTTGCTGATTTTTCATTTTCCCAATTTATACCCCCATGAGTGGAAGTGCCCTATGCTCTCTAAGCTTTGCTTTTTAGACGTTTCAGGACTCACCGTACGCTTTTCCAGAGTGGCTGTTGACAATTTACATCCCGCCCATCAGTGTAGCAAGGCTCCCATTTCTCCATGGCCTGTCCTGCATTTCTGGTTTTGACACTTTTTTCAGCATGGCCCTTTTGACCGATGGGAAGCGAGACATCTTTGTAGCGCTGATTTGCCTTTCCAGGTTGCTTGGTTGGCCAAAAAGGGCGTATGCGTTTTTCCTGAATATATTCAGGAAAAAACGCATACGCCCTTTTTGGCCAAGGGCATCATTGTCAACGTTTTGCCGCTTTTCATGTGCTTTAAAGGCGATTCGAATCTACCTCCTGAAATCTGTTTCCTGCAATTCTGCCTTGATTTCAAATCCTCTTCTTTGCCTTCCCTCAATATATTTGTGGACGAGAGTTATCATTTATAACTCTGCAGGTTTGTGAATTGCAGTGCCCTGTACCTCCATTTTACAACTCGCGTTTTTGGGAGATGGCCGCAAAAGCGCAGGATGGCTTCAGGCCCTGTTCTTGTTCCGGGGGGCAGGCTGAGCCTGTGGTTAATTCTTCTTCCTGATGGGAAAATAGAGTGACCTGTGCCTGTCCCAACACCAAGAGATAGTCTCTCATTGGTTTCACGTCTTCCCGTTCATCCTCAGGACAAATTGCAACCTGTACGGAACAGGAGGTTAAAGGTGATGATGCTCCAAGGAGGGAGATTGCTAGTAAAGTGGCTGGAATGGCGAACCCCAGCACAAGGAGATGAGAAATGAGGTGCGTTTTAGAAACCTTTCCCCATCACACGGTGTACCATCTTCTGGGTTTCTCATGCATGTTTTCGATGTAGGAAGATGCCCTTGAACCTGGAGATTTGGGACCCATGCGATGGGTACCACGCAGTCTTACTTTAAAGGGTCTGCGTTTGCTCACCCAACCTCACCAAACCTCTCAGCCGCAACAGTGTCCACCCTTATGTCTCATCCAGCTGTGGGTCTAGATATGGTCAATCCAGGTTGCATCACAGCCCCTGAACGCATTGTGTAAGAACTTCGCTCTCTTTCACTGTCTTTGTTTCATGGCTTTTTCAAAGTAATTTATTTTTATAATTGGGTTTAGCTGCTTTTCACTGCTGTGTTTATGCCGCTTTACACCCACTTGACACACTAACAGAGAGATATCAATACATAGCTTTTAAGATTATTACTAGTCAGATATATTCTTGTGCGGTGAATAGGGCGTGTTGAGTCCAGTTCTCTGAGCAAGGAGTAGGTCTTGTCTATTACATATTGGGTTTATGGAACGGTATCTGAGCTAATTTGAAACCCTTGTTTTATGTATCACCCCACCTCACCTTTCCCGTTAAGCAGCCATAGTGTGTTTTCTGCATGTGTGACTCTGTTCTGTTTTGTAATTCAGTTCAAGTGTAACGGTTTTTACATTCCCTCTATCAGTGATACATTATGAGAAGTGTCCTTTTCTGTGTGACTTATTTCACTTAGAGTCGTCGTACCTAAATCCACTCATCATGCTGCTACTAGCCTTATGACATTGATTTCACGGCTGAGTGATATTCCATTGTACATAAGGACCACAACTTCTTTATCCATTTTTCTCTTTCCTGGGATATTGAAGGTGGAATGAAGTGGAGGTCCTTGTCAACAGAGCAGCCCTAAACTTTGGGGTGCTTGTGTCTTGCTGATTTTTCATTTTCCCAATTTATACCCCCATGAGTGGAAGTGCCCTATGCTCTCTAAGCTTTGCTTTTTAGACGTTTCAGGACTCACCGTACACTTCTCCAGAGTGGCTGTTGACAATTTACATCCCGCCCATCAGTGTAGCAAGGCTCCCATTTCTCCATGGCCTGTCCTGCATTTTTGGTTTTGAGACTTTTTTCAGCATGGCCCTTTTGACCGATGGGAAGCGAGACATCTTTGTAGCGCTGATTTGCCTTTCCAGGTTGCTTGGTTGGCCAAAAAGGGCGTATGCGTTTTTTCCTGAATATCTTCAGGAAAAAACGCATACGCCCTTTTTGGCCAAGGGCATCATTGTCAACGTTTTGCCGCTTTTCATGTGCTTTAAAGGCGATTCGAATCTACCTCCTGAAATCTGTTTCCTGCAATTCTGCCTTGATTTCAAATCCTCTTCTTTGCCTTCCCTCAATATATTTGTGGACTAGAGTTATCATTTATAACTCTGCAGGTTTGTGAATTGCAGTGCCCTGAACCTCCATTTTACAACTCGCTTTTTAGGGAGCTGGCCGCAAAAGCGCAGGATGCCTTCAGGCCCTGTTCTGGTTCCGGGGGCAGGCTGAGCCTGTGGTTAATTCTTCTTCCTGATGGGAAAATAGAGTGACCTGTGCCTGTCCCAACACCAAGAGTTAGTCTCTCATTGGTTCCACGTCTTCCAGTTCATCCTCAGGACAAATTGCAACCTGTACGGAACAGGAGCTTAAAGGTGCTGATGCTCCAAGTAGGGAGATTGCTAGTAAAGCGGCTGGAATAGCGAACCCGGGCACAAGGAGATGAGAAATGAGGTGCGTTTTAGAAACCTTTCCACATCACACGGTGTACCATCTTCTGGGTTTCTCATGCATGTTTTCGATGTAGGAAGATGCCCTTGAACCTGGAGATTTGTGACCCATGCGATGGGTACCATGCAGTATTACTGTAAAGGGTCTGCGTTTGCTCACCCAACCTCACCAAACCTCTCAGCCGCAACAGTGTCCACCCTTATGTCTCATCCAGCTGTGGGTCTAGATATGGTCAATCCAGGTTGCATCACAGCCCCTGAACGAATTGTGTAAGAATTTCGCTCTCTTTCACTGTCTTTGTTTCATGGGTTTTTCAAAGTAATTTATTTTTATAATGGGGTTTAGCTGCTTTTCACTGCTGTGTTTATGCCGCTTTACACCCACTTGACACACTAACAGAGAGATATCTATACATAGGTTTTAAGATTATTACTAGTCAGATATATTCTTGTGCGGTGAATAGGGCGTGTTGAGTCCAGTTCTCTGAGCAAGGAGTAGGTCTTGTCTATTACATATTGGTTTTATGGAACGGTATCTGAGCTAATTTGAAACCCTTGTTTTATGTATCACCCCACCTCACCTTTCCCGTGAAGCAGCCATAGTGTGTTTTCTGCATGTGTGACTCTGTTCTGTTTTGTAATTCAGTTCAAGTGTAACGGTTTTTACATTCCCTCTATCAGTGATACCTTATGAGAAGTGTCCTTTTCTGTGTGACTTATTTCACTTAGAGTCGTCGTACCTAAATCCACTCATCATGCTGCTACTAGCCTTATGACATTGATTTCATGGCTGAGTGATATTCCATTGTACATAAGGACCACAACTTCTTTATCCATTTTTCTCTTTCCTGGGATATTGAAGGTGGAATGAAGTGGAGGTCCTTGTCAACAGAGCAGCCCTAAACTTTGGGGTGCTTGTGTCTTGCTGATTTTTCATTTTCCCAATTTATACCCCCATGAGTGGAAGTGCCCTATGCTCTCTAAGCTTTGCTTTTTAGACGTTTCAGGACTCACCGTACGCTTCTCCAGAGTGGCTGTTGACAATTTACATCCCGCCCATCAGTGTAGCAAGGCTCCCATTTCTCCATGGCCTGTCCTGCATTTCTGGTTTTGACACTTTTTTCAGCATGGCCCTTTTGACCGATGGGAAGCGAGACATCTTTGTAGCGCTGATTTGCCTTTCCAGGTTGCTTGGTTGGCCAAAAAGGGCGTATGCGTTTTTTCCTGAATATATTCAGGAAAAAACGCATACGCCCTTTTTGGCCAAGGGCATCATTGTCAACGTTTTGCCGCTTTTCATGTGCTTTAAAGGCGATTCGAATCTACCTCCTGAAATCTGTTTCCTGCAATTCTGCCTTGATTTCAAATCCTCTTCTTTGCCTTCCCTCAATATATTTGTGGACGAGAGTTATCATTTATAACTCTGCAGGTTTGTGAATTGCAGTGCCCTGAACCTCCATTTTACAACTCGCGTTTTTGGGAGATGGCCGCAAAAGCGCAGGATGGCTTCAGGCCCTGTTCTTGTTCCGGGGGGCAGGCGGAGCCTGTGGTTAATTCTTCTTCCTGATGGGAAAATAGAGTGACCTGTGCCTGTCCCAACACCAAGAGATAGTCTCTCATTGGTTTCACGTCTTCCCGTTCATCCTCAGGACAAATTGCAACCTGTACGGAACAGGAGGTTAAAGGTGATGATGCTCCAAGGAGGGAGATTGCTAGTAAAGTGGCTGGAATGGCGAACCCCAGCACAAGGAGATGAGAAATGAGGTGCGTTTTAGAAACCTTTCCCCATCACACGGTGTACCATCTTCTGGGTTTCTCATGCATGTTTTCGATGTAGGAAGATGCCCTTGAACCTGGAGATTTGGGACCCATGCGATGGGTACCACGCAGTATTACTTTAAAGGGTCTGCGTTTGCTCACCCAACCTCACCAAACCTCTCAGCCGCAACAGTGTCCACCCTTATGTCTCATCCAGCTGTGGGTCTAGATATGGTCAATCCAGGTTGCATCACAGCCCCTGAACGCATTGTGTAAGAACTTCGCTCTCTTTCACTGTCTTTGTTTCATGGCTTTTTCAAAGTAATTTATTTTTATAATGGGGTTTAGCTGCTTTTCACTGCTGTGTTTATGCCGCTTTACACCCACTTGACACACTAACAGAGAGATATCAATACATAGGTTTTAAGATTGTTACTAGTCAGATATATTCTTGTGCGGTGAATAGGGCGTGTTGAGTCCAGTTCTCTGAGCAAGGAGTAGGTCTTGTCTATTACATATTGGGTTTATGGAACGGTATCTGAGCTAATTTGAAACCCTTGTTTTATGTATCACCCCACCTCACCTTTCCCGTTAAGCAGCCATAGTGTGTTTTCTGCATGTGTGACTCTGTTCTGTTTTGTAATTCAGTTCAAGTGTAACGGTTTTTACATTCCCTCTATAAGTGATACCTTATGAGAAGTTTCCTTTTCTGTGTGACTTATTTCACTTAGAGTCGTCGTACCTAAATCCACTCATCATGCTGCTACTAGCCTTATGACATTGATTTCACGGCTGAGTGATATTCCATTGTACATAAGGACCACAACTTCTTTATCCATTTTTCTCTTTCCTGGGATATTGAAGGTGGAATGAAGTGGAGGTCCTTGTCAACAGAGCAGCCCTAAACTTTGGGGTGCTTGTGTCTTGCTGATTTTTCATTTTCCCAATTTATACCCCCATGAGTGGAAGTGCCCTATGCTCTCTAAGCTTTGCTTTTTAGACGTTTCAGGACTCACCGTACACTTCTCCAGAGTGGCTGTTGACAATTTACATCCTGCCCATCAGTGTAGCAAGGCTCCCATTTCTCCATGGCCTGTCCTGCATTTTTGGTTTTGAGACTTTTTTCAGCATGGCCCTTTTGACCGATGGGAAGCGAGACATCTTTGTAGCGCTGATTTGCCTTTCCAGGTTGCTTGGTTGGCCAAAAAGGGCGTATGCGTTTTTTCCTGAATATCTTCAGGAAAAAACGCATACGCCCTTTTTGGCCAAGGGCATCATTGTCAACGTTTTGCCGCTTTTCATGTGCTTTAAAGGCGATTCGAATCTACCTCCTGAAATCTGTTTCCTGCAATTCTGCCTTGATTTCAAATCCTCTTCTTTGCCTTCCCTCAATATATTTGTGGACGAGAGTTATCATTTATAACTCTGCAGGTTTGTGAATTGCAGTGCCCTGAACCTCCATTTTACAACTCGCTTTTTAGGGAGCTGGCCGCAAAAGCGCAGGATGCCTTCAGGCCCTGTTCTGGTTCCGGGGGCAGGCTGAGCCTGTGGTTAATTCTTCTTCCTGATGGGAAAATAGAGTGACCTGTGCCTGTCCCAACACCAAGAGCTAGTCTCTCATTGGTTCCACGTCTTCCAGTTCATCCTCAGGACAAATTGCAACCTGTACGGAACAGGAGCTTAAAGGTGCTGATGCTCCAAGTAGGGAGATTGCTAGTAAAGCGGCTGGAATAGCGAACCCGGCCACAAGGAGATGAGAAATGAGGTGCGTTTTAGAAACCTTTCCACATCACACGGTGTACCATCTTCTGGGTTTCTCATGCATGTTTTCGATGTAGGAAGATGCCCTTGAACCTGGAGATTTGTGACCCATGCGATGGGTACCATGCAGTATTACTGTAAAGGGTCTGCGTTTGCTCACCCAACCTCACCAAACCTCTCAGCCGCAACAGTGTCCACCCTTATGTCTCATCCAGCTGTGGGTCTAGATATGGTCAATCCAGGTTGCATCACAGCCCCTGAACGAATTGTGTAAGAATTTCGCTCTCTTTCACTGTCTTTGTTTCATGGGTTTTTCAAAGTAATTTATTTTTATAATGGGGTTTAGCTGCTTTTCACTGCTGTGTTTATGCCGCTTTACACCCACTTGACACACTAACAGAGAGATATCTATACATAGGTTTTAAGATTATTACTAGTCAGATATATTCTTGTGCGGTGAATAGGGCGTGTTGAGTCCAGTTCTCTGAGCAAGGAGTAGGTCTTGTCTATTACATATTGGTTTTATGGAACGGTATCTGAGCTAATTTGAAACCCTTGTTTTATGTATCACCCCACCTCACCTTTCCCGTGAAGCAGCCATAGTGTGTTTTCTGCATGTGTGACTCTGTTCTGTTTTGTAATTCCGTTCAAGTGTAACGGTTTTTACATTCCCTCTATCAGTGATACCTTATGAGAAGTGTCCTTTTCTGTGTGACTTATTTCACTTAGAATCGTCGTACCTAAATCCACTCATCATGCTGCTACTAGCCTTATGACATTGATTTCATGGCTGAGTGATATTCCATTGTACATAAGGACCACAACTTCTTTATCCATTTTTCTCTTTCCTGGGATATTGAAGGTGGAATGAAGTGGAGGTCCTTGTCAACAGAGCAGCCCTAAACTTTGGGGTGCTTGTGTCTTGCTGATTTTTCATTTTCCCAATTTATACCCCCATGAGTGGAAGTGCCCTATGCTCTCTAAGCTTTGCTTTTTAGACGTTTCAGGACTCACCGTACACTTCTCCAGAGTGGCTGTTGACAATTTACATCCCGCCCATCAGTGTAGCAAGGCTCCCATTTCTCCATGGCCTGTCCTGCATTTCTGGTTTTGACACTTTTTTCAGCATGGCCCTTTTGACCGATGGGAAGCGAGACATCTTTGTAGCGCTGATTTGCCTTTCCAGGTTGCTTGGTTGGCCAAAAAGGGCGTATGCGTTTTTTCCTGAATATATTCAGGAAAAAACGCATACGCCCTTTTTGGCCAAGGGCATCATTGTCAACGTTTTGCCGCTTTTCATGTGCTTTAAAGGCGATTCGAATCTACCTCCTGAAATCTGTTTCCTGCAATTCTGCCTTGATTTCAAATCCTCTTCTTTGCCTTCCCTCAATATATTTGTGGACGAGAGTTATCATTTATAACTCTGCAGGTTTGTGAATTGCAGTGCCCTGAACCTCCATTTTACAACTCGCGTTTTTGGGAGATGGCCGCAAAAGCGCAGGATGGCTTCAGGCCCTGTTCTTGTTCCGGGGGGCAGGCTGAGCCTGTGGTTAATTCTTCTTCCTGATGGGAAAATAGAGTGACCTGTGCCTGTCCCAACACCAAGAGATAGTCTCTCATTGGTTTCACGTCTTCCCGTTCATCCTCAGGACAAATTGCAACCTGTACGGAACAGGAGGTTAAAGGTGATGATGCTCCAAGGAGGGAGATTGCTAGTAAAGTGGCTGGAATGGCGAAACCGAGCACAAGGAGATGAGAAATGAGGTGCGTTTTAGAAACCTTTCCCCATCACACGGTGTACCATTTTCTGGGTTTCTCATGCATGTTTCCGATGTAGGAAGATGCCCTTGAACCTGGAGATTTGGGACCCATGCGATGGGTACCACGCAGTATTACTTTAAAGGGGCTGCGTTTGCTCACCCAACCTCACCAAACCTCTCAGCCGCAACAGTGTCCACCCTTATGTCTCATTCAGCTGTGGGTCTAGATATGGTCAATCCAGGTTGCATCACAGCCCCTGAACGCATTGTGTAAGAACTTCGCTCTCTTTCACTGTCTTTGTTTCATGGCTTTTTCAAAGTAATTTATTTTTATAATGGGGTTTAGCTGCTTTTCACTGCTGTGTTTATGCCGCTTTACACCCACTTGACACACTAACAGAGAGATATCAATACATAGGTTTTAAGATTATTACTAGTCAGATATATTCTTGTGCGGTGAATAGGGCGTGTTGAGTCCAGTTCTCTGAGCAAGGAGTAGGTCTTGTCTATTACATATTGGGTTTATGGAACGGTATCTGAGCTAATTTGAAACCCTTGTTTTATGTATCACCCCACCTCACCTTTCCCGTTAAGCAGCCATAGTGTGTTTTCTGCATGTGTGACTCTGTTCTGTTTTGTAATTCAGTTCAAGTGTAACGGTTTTTACATTCCCTCTATCAGTGATACATTATGAGAAGTGTCCTTTTCTGTGTGACTTATTTCACTTAGAGTCGTCGTACCTAAATCCACTCATCATGCTGCTACTAGCCTTATGACATTGATTTCACGGCTGAGTGATATTCCATTGTACATAAGGACCACAACTTCTTTATCCATTTTTCTCTTTCCTGGGATATTGAAGGTGGAATGAAGTGGAGGTCCTTGTCAACAGAGCAGCCCTAAACTTTGGGGTGCTTGTGTCTTGCTGATTTTTCATTTTCCCAATTTATACCCCCATGAGTGGAAGTGCCCTATGCTCTCTAAGCTTTGCTTTTTAGACGTTTCAGGACTCACCGTACACTTCTCCAGAGTGGCTGTTGACAATTTACATCCCGCCCATCAGTGTAGCAAGGCTCCCATTTCTCCATGGCCTGTCCTGCATTTTTGGTTTTGAGACTTTTTTCAGCATGGCCCTTTTGACCGATGGGAAGCGAGACATCTTTGTAGCGCTGATTTGCCTTTCCAGGTTGCTTGGTTGGCCAAAAAGGGCGTATGCGTTTTTTCCTGAATATCTTCAGGAAAAAACGCATACGCCCTTTTTGGCCAAGGGCATCATTGTCAACGTTTTGCCGCTTTTCATGTGCTTTAAAGGCGATTCGAATCTACCTCCTGAAATCTGTTTCCTGCAATTCTGCCTTGATTTCAAATCCTCTTCTTTGCCTTCCCTCAATATATTTGTGGACGAGAGTTATCATTTATAACTCTGCAGGTTTGTGAATTGCAGTGCCCTGAACCTCCATTTTACAACTCGCTTTTTAGGGAGCTGGCCGCAAAAGCGCAGGATGCCTTCAGGCCCTGTTCTGGTTCCGGGGGCAGGCTGAGCCTGTGGTTAATTCTTCTTCCTGATGGGAAAATAGAGTGACCTGTGCCTGTCCCAACACCAAGAGCTAGTCTCTCATTGGTTCCACGTCTTCCAGTTCATCCTCAGGACAAATTGCAACCTGTACGGAACAGGAGCTTAAAGGTGCTGATGCTCCAAGTAGGGAGATTGCTAGTAAAGCAGCTGGAATAGCGAACCCGGCCACAAGGAGATGAGAAATGAGGTGCGTTTTAGAAACCTTTCCACATCACACGGTGTAACATCTTCTGGGTTTCTCATGCATGTTTTCGATGTAGGAAGATGCCCTTGAACCTGGAGATTTGTGACCCATGCGATGGGTACCATGCAGTATTACTGTAAAGGGTCTGCGTTTGCTCACCCAACCTCACCAAACCTCTCAGCCGCAACAGTGTCCACCCTTATGTCTCATCCAGCTGTGGGTCTAGATATGGTCAATCCAGGTTGCATCACAGCCCCTGAACGAATTGTGTAAGAATTTCGCTCTCTTTCACTGTCTTTGTTTCATGGGTTTTTCAAAGTAATTTATTTTTATAATGGGGTTTAGCTGCTTTTCACTGCTGTGTTTATGCCGCTTTACACCCACTTGACACACTAACAGAGAGATATCTATACATAGGTTTTAAGATTATTACTAGTCAGATATATTCTTGTGCGGTGAATAGGGCGTGTTGAGTCCAGTTCTCTGAGCAAGGAGTAGGTCTTGTCTATTACATATTGGTTTTATGGAACGGTATCTGAGCTAATTTGAAACCCTTGTTTTATGTATCACCCCACCTCACCTTTCCCGTGAAGCAGCCATAGTGTGTTTTCTGCATGTGTGACTCTGTTCTGTTTTGTAATTCCGTTCAAGTGTAACGGTTTTTACATTCCCTCTATCAGTGATACCTTATGAGAAGTGTCCTTTTCTGTGTGACTTATTTCACTTAGAATCGTCGTACCTAAATCCACTCATCATGCTGCTACTAGCCTTATGACATTGATTTCATGGCTGAGTGATATTCCATTGTACATAAGGACCACAACTTCTTTATCCATTTTTCTCTTTCCTGGGATATTGAAGGTGGAATGAAGTGGAGGTCCTTGTCAACAGAGCAGCCCTAAACTTTGGGGTGCTTGTGTCTTGCTGATTTTTCATTTTCCCAATTTATACCCCCATGAGTGGAAGTGCCCTATGCTCTCTAAGCTTTGCTTTTTAGACGTTTCAGGACTCACCGTACGCTTCTCCAGAGTGGCTGTTGACAATTTACATCCCGCCCATCAGTGTAGCAAGGCTCCCATTTCTCCATGGCCTGTCCTGCATTTCTGGTTTTGACACTTTTTTCAGCATGGCCCTTTTGACTGATGGGAAGCGAGACATCTTCGTAGCGCTGATTTGCCTTTCCAGGTTGCTTGGTTGGCCAAAAAGGGCGTATGCGTTTTTTCCTGAATATATTCAGGAAAAAACGCATACGCCCTTTTTGGCCAAGGGCATCATTGTCAACGTTTTGCCGCCTTTCATGTGCTTTAAAGGCGATTCGAATCTACCTCCTGAAATCTGTTTCCTGCAATTCTGCCTTGATTTCAAATCCTCTTCTTTGCCTTCCCTCAATATATTTGTGGACGAGAGTTATCATTTATAACTCTGCAGGTTTGTGAATTGCAGTGCCCTGAACCTCCATTTTACAACTCGCGTTTTTGGGAGATGGCCGCAAAAGCGCAGGATGGCTTCAGGCCCTGTTCTTGTTCCGGGGGGCAGGCTGAGCCTGTGGTTAATTCTTCTTCCTGATGGGAAAATAGAGTGACCTGTGCCTGTCCCAACACCAAGAGATAGTCTCTCATTGGTTTCACGTCTTCCCGTTCATCCTCAGGACAAATTGCAACCTGTACGGAACAGGAGGTTAAAGGTGATGATGCTCCAAGGAGGGAGATTGCTAGTAAAGTGGCTGGAATGGCGAAACCGAGCACAAGGAGATGAGAAATGAGGTGCGTTTTAGAAACCTTTCCCCATCACACGGTGTACCATCTTCTGGGTTTCTCATGCATGTTTCCGATGTAGGAAGATGCCCTTGAACCTGGAGATTTGGGACCCATGCGATGGGTACCACGCAGTATTACTTTAAAGGGGCTGCGTTTGCTCACCCAACCTCACCAAACCTCTCAGCCGCAACAGTGTCCACCCTTATGTCTCATTCAGCTGTGGGTCTAGATATGGTCAATCCAGGTTGCATCACAGCCCCTGAACGCATTGTGTAAGAACTTCGCTCTCTTTCACTGTCTTTGTTTCATGGCTTTTTCAAAGTAATTTATTTTTATAATGGGGTTTAGCTGCTTTTCACTGCTGTGTTTATGCCGCTTTACACCCACTTGACACACTAACAGAGAGATATCAATACATAGGTTTTAAGATTATTACTAGTCAGTTATATTCTTGTGCGGTGAATAGGGCCTGTTGAGTCCAGTTCTCTGAGCAAGGAGTAGGTCTTGTCTATTACATATTGGGTTTATGGAACGGTATCTGAGCTAATTTGAAACCCTTGTTTTATGTATCACCCCACCTCACCTTTCCCGTTAAGCAGCCATAGTGTGTTTTCTGCATGTGTGACTCTGTTCTGTTTTGTAATTCAGTTCAAGTGTAACGGTTTTTACATTCCCTCTATCAGTGATACATTATGAGAAGTGTCCTTTTCTGTGTGACTTATTTCACTTAGAGTCGTCGTACCTAAATCCACTCATCATGCTGCTACTAGCCTTATGACATTGATTTCACGGCTGAGTGATATTCCATTGTACATAAGGACCACAACTTCTTTATCCATTTTTCTCTTTCCTGGGATATTGAAGGTGGAATGAAGTGGAGGTCCTTGTCAACAGAGCAGCCCTAAACTTTGGGGTGCTTGTGTCTTGCTGATTTTTCATTTTCCCAATTTATACCCCCATGAGTGGAAGTGCCCTATGCTCTCTAAGCTTTGCTTTTTAGACGTTTCAGGACTCACCGTACACTTCTCCAGAGTGGCTGTTGACAATTTACATCCCGCCCATCAGTGTAGCAAGGCTCCCATTTCTCCATGGCCTGTCCTGCATTTTTGGTTTTGAGACTTTTTTCAGCATGGCCCTTTTGACCGATGGGAAGCGAGACATCTTTGTAGCGCTGATTTGCCTTTCCAGGTTGCTTGGTTGGCCAAAAAGGGCGTATGCGTTTTTTCCTGAATATCTTCAGGAAAAAACGCATACGCCCTTTTTGGCCAAGGGCATCATTGTCAACGTTTTGCCGCTTTTCATGTGCTTTAAAGGCGATTCGAATCTACCTCCTGAAATCTGTTTCCTGCAATTCTGCCTTGATTTCAAATCCTCTTCTTTGCCTTCCCTCAATATATTTGTGGACTAGAGTTATCATTTATAACTCTGCAGGTTTGTGAATTGCAGTGCCCTGAACCTCCATTTTACAACTCGCTTTTTAGGGAGCTGGCCGCAAAAGCGCAGGATGCCTTCAGGCCCTGTTCTGGTTCCGGGGGCAGGCTGAGCCTGTGGTTAATTCTTCTTCCTGATGGGAAAATAGAGTGACCTGTGCCTGTCCCAACACCAAGAGCTAGTCTCTCATTGGTTCCACGTCTTCCAGTTCATCCTCAGGACAAATTGCAACCTGTACGGAACAGGAGCTTAAAGGTGCTGATGCTCCAAGTAGGGAGATTGCTAGTAAAGCGGCTGGAATAGCGAACCCGGGCACAAGGAGATGAGAAATGAGGTGCGTTTTAGAAACCTTTCCACATCACACGGTGTACCATCTTCTGGGTTTCTCATGCATGTTTTCGATGTAGGAAGATGCCCTTGAACCTGGAGATTTGTGACCCATGCGATGGGTACCATGCAGTATTACTGTAAAGGGTCTGCGTTTGCTCACCCAACCTCACCAAACCTCTCAGCCGCAACAGTGTCCACCCTTATGTCTCATCCAGCTGTGGGTCTAGATATGGTCAATCCAGGTTGCATCACAGCCCCTGAACGAATTGTGTAAGAATTTCGCTCTCTTTCACTGTCTTTGTTTCATGGGTTTTTCAAAGTAATTTATTTTTATAATGGGGTTTAGCTGCTTTTCACTGCTGTGTTTATGCCGCTTTACACCCACTTGACACACTAACAGAGAGATATCTATATAGGTTTTAAGATTATTACTAGTCAGATATATTCTTGTGCGGTGAATAGGGCGTGTTGAGTCCAGTTCTCTGAGCAAGGAGTAGGTCTTGTCTATTACATATTGGTTTTATGGAACGGTATCTGAGCTAATTTGAAACCCTTGTTTTATGTATCACCCCACCTCACCTTTCCCGTGAAGCAGCCATAGTGTGTTTTCTGCATGTGTGACTCTGTTCTGTTTTGTAATTCCGTTCAAGTGTAACGGTTTTTACATTCCCTCTATCAGTGATACCTTATGAGAAGTGTCCTTTTCTGTGTGACTTATTTCACTTAGAATCGTCGTACCTAAATCCACTCATCATGCTGCTACTAGCCTTATGACATTGATTTCATGGCTGAGTGATATTCCATTGTACATAAGGACCACAACTTCTTTATCCATTTTTCTCTTTCCTGGGATATTGAAGGTGGAATGAAGTGGAGGTCCTTGTCAACAGAGCAGCCCTAAACTTTGGGGTGCTTGTGTCTTGCTGATTTTTAATTTTCCCAATTTATACCCCCATGAGTGGAAGTGCCCTATGCTCTCTAAGCTTTGCTTTTTAGACGTTTCAGGACTCACCGTACGCTTCTCCAGAGTGGCTGTTGACAATTTACATCCCGCCCATCAGTGTAGCAAGGCTCCCATTTCTCCATGGCCTGTCCTGCATTTCTGGTTTTGAGACTTTTTTCAGCATGGCCCTTTTGACCGATGGGAAGCGAGACATCTTTGTAGCGCTGATTTGCCTTTCCAGGTTGCTTGGTTGGCCAAAAAGGGCGTATGCGTTTTTTCCTGAATATCTTCAGGAAAAAACGCATACGCCCTTTTTGGCCAAGGGCATCATTGTCAACGTTTTGCCGCTTTTCATGTGCTTTAAAGGCGATTCGAATCTACCTCCTGAAATCTGTTTCCTGCAATTCTGCCTTGATTTCAAATCCTCTTCTTTGCCTTCCCTCAATATATTTGTGGACGAGAGTTATCATTTATAACTCTGCAGGTTTGTGAATTGCAGTGCCCTGAACCTCCATTTTACAACTCGCGTTTTTGGGAGATGGCCGCAAAAGCGCAGGATGGCTTCAGGCCCTGTTCTTGTTCCGGGGGGCAGGCTGAGCCTGTGGTTAATTCTTCTTCCTGATGGGAAAATAGAGTGACCTGTGCCTGTCCCAACACCAAGAGATAGTCTCTCATTGGTTTCACGTCTTCCCGTTCATCCTCAGGACAAATTGCAACCTGTACGGAACAGGAGGTTAAAGGTGATGATGCTCCAAGGAGGGAGATTGCTAGTAAAGTGGCTGGAATGGCGAACCCGAGCACAAGGAGATGAGAAATGAGGTGCGTTTTAGAAACCTTTCCCCATCACACGGTGTACCATCTTCTGGGTTTCTCATGCATGTTTCCGATGTAGGAAGATGCCCTTGAACCTGGAGATTTGGGACCCATGCGATGGGTACCACGCAGTATTACTTTAAAGGGTCTGCGTTTGCTCACCCAACCTCACCAAACCTCTCAGCCGCAACAGTGTCCACCCTTATGTCTCATCCAGCTGTGGGTCTAGATATGGTCAATCCAGGTTGCATCACAGCCCCTGAACGCATTGTGTAAGAATTTCGCTCTCTTTCACTGTCTTTGTTTCATGGGTTTTTCAAAGTAATTTATTTTTATAATGGGGTTTAGCTGCTTTTCACTGCTGTGTTTATGCCGCTTTACACCCACTTGACACACTAACAGAGAGATATCAATACATAGGTTTTAAGATTATTACTAGTCAGATATATTCTTGTGCGGTGAATAGGGCGTGTTGAGTCCAGTTCTCTGAGCAAGGAGTAGGTCTTGTCTATTACATATTGGGTTTATGGAACGGTATCTGAGCTAATTTGAAACCCTTGTTTTATGTATCACCCCACCTCACCTTTCCCGTGAAGCAGCCATAGTGTGTTTTCTGCATGTGTGACTCTGTTCTGTTTTGTAATTCAGTTCAAGTGTAACGGTTTTTACATTCCCTCTATAAGTGATACCTTATGAGAAGTGTCCTTTTCTGTGTGACTTATTTCACTTAGAGTCGTCGTACCTAAATCCACTCATCATGCTGCTACTAGCCTTATGACATTGATTTCACGGCTGAGTGATATTCCATTGTACATAAGGACCACAACTTCTTTATCCATTTTTCTCTTTCCTGGGATATTGAAGGTGGAATGAAGTGGAGGTCCTTGTCAACAGAGCAGCCCTAAACTTTGGGGTGCTTGTGTCTTGCTGATTTTTCATTTTCCCAATTTATACCCCCATGAGTGGAAGTGCCCTATGCTCTGTAAGCTTTGCTTTTTAGACGTTTCAGGACTCACAGTACACGTCTCCAGAGTGGCTGTTGACAATTTACATCCCGCCCATCAGTGTAGCAAGGCTCCCATTTCTCCATGGCCTGTCCTGCATTTTTGGTTTTGAGACTTTTTTCAGCATGGCCCTTTTGACCGATGGGAAGCGAGACATCTTTGTAGCGCTGATTTGCCTTACCAGGTTGCTTGGTTGGCCAAAAAGGGCGTATGCGTTTTTTCCTGAATATATTCAGGAAAAAACGCATACGCCCTTTTTGGCCAAGGGCATCATTGTCAACGTTTTGCCGCTTTTCATGTGCTTTAAAGGCGATTCGAATCTACCTCCTGAAATCTGTTTCCTGCAATTCTGCCTTGATTTCAAATCCTCTTCTTTGCCTTCCCTCAATATATTTGTGGACGAGAGTTATCATTTATAACTCTGCAGGTTTGTGAATTGCAGTGCCCTGAACCTCCATTTTACAACTCGCGTTTTTGGGAGATGGCCGCAAAAGCGCAGGATGGCTTCAGGCCCTGTTCTGGTTCCGGGGGCAGGCTGAGCCTGTGGTTAATTCTTCTTCCTGATGGGAAAATAGAGTGACCTGTGCCTGTCCCAACACCAAGAGCTAGTCTCTCATTGGTTCCACGTCTTCCAGTTCATCCTCAGGACAAATTGCAACCTGTACGGAACAGGAGCTTAAAGGTGCTGATGCTCCAAGTAGGGAGATTGCTAGTAAAGCGGCTGGAATAGCGAACCCGGGCACAAGGAGATGAGAAATGAGGTGCGTTTTAGAAACCTTTCCACATCACACGGTGTACCATCTTCTGGGTTTCTCATGCATGTTTTCGATGTAGGAAGATGCCCTTGAACCTGGAGATTTGTGACCCATGCGATGGGTACCATGCAGTATTACTGTAAAGGGTCTGCGTTTGCTCACCCAACCTCACCAAACCTCTCAGCCGCAACAGTGTCCACCCTTATGTCTCATCCAGCTGTGGGTCTAGATATGGTCAATCCAGGTTGCATCACAGCCCCTGAACGAATTGTGTAAGAATTTCGCTCTCTTTCACTGTCTTTGTTTCATGGGTTATTCAAAGTAATTTATTTTTATAATGGGGTTTAGCTGCTTTTCACTTCTGTGTTTATGCCGCTTTACACCCACTTGACACACTAACAGAGAGATATCTATACATAGGTTTTAAGATTATTACTAGTCAGATATATTCTTGTGCGGTGAATAGGGCGTGTTGAGTCCAGTTCTCTGAGCAAGGAGTAGGTCTTGTCTATTACATATTGGTTTTATGGAACGGTATCTGAGCTAATTTGAAACCCTTGTTTTATGTATCACCCCACCTCACCTTTCCCGGGAAGCAGCCATAGTGTGTTTTCTGCATCTGTGACTCTGTTCTGTTTTGTAATTCAGTTCAAGTGTAACGGTTTTTACATTCCCTCTATCAGTGATACCTTATGAGAAGTGTCCTTTTCTGTGTGACTTATTTCACTTAGAGTCGTCGTACCTAAATCCACTCATCATGCTGCTACTAGCCTTATGACATTGATTTCATGGCTGAGTGATATTCCATTGTACATAAGGACCACAACTTCTTTATCCATTTTTCTCTTTCCTGGGATATTGAAGGTGGAATGAAGTGGAGGTCCTTGTCAAAAGAGCAGCCCTAAACTTTGGGGTGCTTGTGTCTTGCTGATTTTTCATTTTCCCAATTTATACCCCCATGAGTGGAAGTGCCCTATGCTCTCTAAGCTTTGCTTTTTAGACGTTTCAGGACTCACCGTACGCTTCTCCAGAGTGGCTGTTGAAAATTTACATCCCGCCCATCAGTGTAGCAAGGCTCCCATTTCTCCATGGCCTGTCCTGCATTTCTGGTTTTGAGACTTTTTTCAGCATGGCCCTTTTGACCGATGGGAAGCGAGACATCTTTGTAGCGCTGATTTGCCTTTCCAGGTTGCTTGGTTGGCCAAAAAGGGCGTATGCGTTTTTTCCTGAATATATTCAGGAAAAAACGCATACGCCCTTTTTGGCCAAGGGCATCATTGTCAACGTTTTGCCGCTTTTCATGTGCTTTAAAGGCGATTCGAATCTACCTCCTGAAATCTGTTTCCTGCAATTCTGCCTTGATTTCAAATCCTCTTCTTTGCCTTCCCTCAATATATTTGTGGACGAGAGTTATCATTTATAACTCTGCAGGTTTGTGAATTGCAGTGCCCTGAACCTCCATTTTACAACTCGCGTTTTTGGGAGATGGCCGCAAAAGCGCAGGATGGCTTCAGGCCCTGTTCTTGTTCCGGGGGGCAGGCTGAGCCTGTGGTTAATTCTTCTTCCTGATGGGAAAATAGAGTGACCTGTGCCTGTCCCAACACCAAGAGATAGTCTCTCATTGGTTTCACGTCTTCCCGTTCATCCTCAGGACAAATTGCAACCTGTACGGAACAGGAGGTTAAAGGTGATGATGCTCCAAGGAGGGAGATTGCTAGTAAAGTGGCTGGAATGGCGAACCCGAGCACAAGGAGATGAGAAATGAGGTGCGTTTTAGAAACCTTTCCCCATCACACGGTGTACCATCTTCTGGGTTTCTCATGCATGTTTCCGATGTAGGAAGATGCCCTTGAACCTGGAGATTTGGGACCCATGCGATGGGTACCACGCAGTATTACTTTAAAGGGGCTGCGTTTGCTCACCCAACCTCACCAAACCTCTCAGCCGCAACAGTGTCCACCCTTATGTCTCATTCAGCTGTGGGTCTAGATATGGTCAATCCAGGTTGCATCACAGCCCCTGAACGCATTGTGTAAGAACTTCGCTCTCTTTCACTGTCTTTGTTTCATGGCTTTTTCAAAGTAATTTATTTTTATAATGGGGTTTAGCTGCTTTTCACTGCTGTGTTTATGCCGCTTTACACCCACTTGACACACTAACAGAGAGATATCAATACATAAGTTTTAAGATTATTACTAGTCAGTTATATTCTTGTGCGGTGAATAGGGCGTGTTGAGTCCAGTTCTCTGAGCAAGGAGTAGGTCTTGTCTATTACATATTGGGTTTATGGAACGGTATCTGAGCTAATTTGAAACCCTTGTTTTATGTATCACCCCACCTCACCTTTCCCGTTAAGCAGCCATAGTGTGTTTTCTGCATGTGTGACTCTGTTCTGTTTTGTAATTCAGTTCAAGTGTAACGGTTTTTACATTCCCTCTATCAGTGATACATTATGAGAAGTGTCCTTTTCTGTGTGACTTATTTCACTTAGAGTCGTCGTACCTAAATCCACTCATCATGCTGCTACTAGCCTTATGACATTGATTTCACGGCTGAGTGATATTCCATTGTACATAAGGACCACAACTTCTTTATCCATTTTTCTCTTTCCTGGGATATTGAAGGTGGAATGAAGTGGAGGTCCTTGTCAACAGAGCAGCCCTAAACTTTGGGGTGCTTGTGTCTTGCTGATTTTTCATTTTCCCAATTTATACCCCCATGAGTGGAAGTGCCCTATGCTCTCTAAGCTTTGCTTTTTAGACGTTTCAGGACTCACCGTACACTTCTCCAGAGTGGCTGTTGACAATTTACATCCCGCCCATCAGTGTAGCAAGGCTCCCATTTCTCCATGGCCTGTCCTGCATTTTTGGTTTTGAGACTTTTTTCAGCATGGCCCTTTTGACCGATGGGAAGCGAGACATCTTTGTAGCGCTGATTTGCCTTTCCAGGTTGCTTGGTTGGCCAAAAAGGGCGTATGCGTTTTTTCCTGAATATCTTCAGGAAAAAACGCATACGCCCTTTTTGGCCAAGGGCATCATTGTCAACGTTTTGCCGCTTTTCATGTGCTTTAAAGGCGATTCGAATCTACCTCCTGAAATCTGTTTCCTGCAATTCTGCCTTGATTTCAAATCCTCTTCTTTGCCTTCCCTCAATATATTTGTGGACTAGAGTTATCATTTATAACTCTGCAGGTTTGTGAATTGCAGTGCCCTGAACCTCCATTTTACAACTCGCTTTTTAGGGAGCTGGCCGCAAAAGCGCAGGATGCCTTCAGGCCCTGTTCTGGTTCCGGGGGCAGGCTGAGCCTGTGGTTAATTCTTCTTCCTGATGGGAAAATAGAGTGACCTGTGCCTGTCCCAACACCAAGAGCTAGTCTCTCATTGGTTCCACGTCTTCCAGTTCATCCTCAGGACAAATTGCAACCTGTACGGAACAGGAGCTTAAAGGTGCTGATGCTCCAAGTAGGGAGATTGCTAGTAAAGCGGCTGGAATAGCGAACCCGGGCACAAGGAGATGAGAAATGAGGTGCGTTTTAGAAACCTTTCCACATCACACGGTGTACCATCTTCTGGGTTTCTCATGCATGTTTTCGATGTAGGAAGATGCCCTTGAACCTGGAGATTTGTGACCCATGCGATGGGTACCATGCAGTATTACTGTAAAGGGTCTGCGTTTGCTCACCCAACCTCACCAAACCTCTCAGCCGCAACAGTGTCCACCCTTATGTCTCATCCAGCTGTGGGTCTAGATATGGTCAATCCAGGTTGCATCACAGCCCCTGAACGAATTGTGTAAGAATTTCGCTCTCTTTCACTGTCTTTGTTTCATGGGTTATTCAAAGTAATTTATTTTTATAATGGGGTTTAGCTGCTTTTCACTTCTGTGTTTATGCCGCTTTACACCCACTTGACACACTAACAGAGAGATATCTATACATAGGTTTTAAGATTATTACTAGTCAGATATATTCTTGTGCGGTGAATAGGGCGTGTTGAGTCCAGTTCTCTGAGCAAGGAGTAGGTCTTGTCTATTACATATTGGTTTTATGGAACGGTATCTGAGCTAATTTGAAACCCCTGTTTTATGTATCACCCCACCTCACCTTTCCCGTTAAGCAGCCATAGTGTGTTTTCTGCATCTGTGACTCTGTTCTGTTTTGTAATTCAGTTCAAGTGTAACGGTTTTTACATTCCCTCTATCAGTGATACCTTATGAGAAGTGTCCTTTTCTGTGTGACTTATTTCACTTAGAGTCGTCGTACCTAAATCCACTCATCATGCTGCTACTAGCCTTATGACATTGATTTCACGGCTGAGTGATATTCCATTGTACATAAGGACCACAACTTCTTTATCCATTTTTCTCTTTCCTGGGATATTGAAGGTGGAATGAAGTGGAGGTCCTTGTCAACAGAGCAGCCCTAAACTTTGGGGTGCTTGTGTCTTGCTGATTTTTCATTTTCCCAATTTATACCCCCATGAGTGGAAGTGCCCTATGCTCTCTAAGCTTTGCTTTTTAGACGTTTCAGGACTCACCGTACACTTCTCCAGAGTGGCTGTTGACAATTTACATCCCGCCCATCAGTGTAGCAAGGCTCCCATTTCTCCATGGCCTGTCCTGCATTTTTGGTTTTGAGACTTTTTTCAGCATGGCCCTTTTGACCGATGGGAAGCGAGACATCTTTGTAGCGCTGATTTGCCTTTCCAGGTTGCTTGGTTGGCCAAAAAGGGCGTATGCGTTTTTTCCTGAATATCTTCAGGAAAAAACGCATACGCCCTTTTTGGCCAAGGGCATCATTGTCAACGTTTTGCCGCTTTTCATGTGCTTTAAAGGCGATTCGAATCTACCTCCTGAAATCTGTTTCCTGCAATTCTGCCTTGATTTCAAATCCTCTTCTTTGCCTTCCCTCAATATATTTGTGGACGAGAGTTATCATTTATAACTCTGCAGGTTTGTGAATTGCAGTGCCCTGAACCTCCATTTTACAACTCGCGTTTTTGGGAGATGGCCGCAAAAGCGCAGGATGGCTTCAGGCCCTGTTTTTGTTCCGGGGGGCAGGCGGAGCCTGTGGTTAATTCTTCTTCCTGATGGGAAAATAGAGTGACCTGTGCCTGTCCCAACACCAAGAGATAGTCTCTCATTGGTTTCACGTCTTCCCGTTCATCCTCAGGACAAATTGCAACCTGTACGGAACAGGAGGTTAAAGGTGATGATGCTCCAAGGAGGGAGATTGCTAGTAAAGTGGCTGGAATGGCGAACCCGAGCACAAGGAGATGAGAAATGAGGTGCGTTTTAGAAACCTTTCCCCATCACACGGTGTACCATCTTCTGGGTTTCTCATGCATGTTTTCGATGTAGGAAGATGCCCTTGAACCTGGAGATTTGGGACCCATGCGATGGGTACCACGCAGTATTACTTTAAAGGGGCTGCGTTTGCTCACCCAACCTCACCAAACCTCTCAGCCGCAACAGTGTCCACCCTTATGTCTCATCCAGCTGTGGGTCTAGATATGGTCAATCCAGGTTGCATCACAGCCCCTGAACGCATTGTGTAAGAACTTCGCTCTCTTTCACTGTCTTTGTTTCATGGCTTTTTCAAAGTAATTTATTTTTATAATGGGGTTTAGCTGCTTTTCACTGCTGTGTTTATGCCGCTTTACACCCACTTGACACACTAACAGAGAGATATCAATACATAGGTTTTAAGATTATTACTAGTCAGATATATTCTTGTGCGGTGAATAGGGCGTGTTGAGTCCAGTTCTCTGAGCAAGGAGTAGGTCTTGTCTATTACATATTGGGTTTATGGAACGGTATCTGAGCTAATTTGAAACCCTTGTTTTATGTATCACCCCACCTCACCTTTCCCGTTAAGCAGCCATAGTGTGTTTTCTGCATGTGTGACTCTGTTCTGTTTTGTAATTCAGTTCAAGTGTAACGGTTTTTACATTCCCTCTATCAGTGATACCTTATGAGAAGTGTCCTTTTCTGTGTGACTTATTTCACTTAGAGTCGTCGTACCTAAATCCACTCATCATGCTGCTACTAGCCTTATGACATTGATTTCACGGCTGAGTGATATTCCATTGTACATAAGGACCACAACTTCTTTATCCATTTTTCTCTTTCCTGGGATATTGAAGGTGGAATGAAGTGGAGGTCCTTGTCAACAGAGCAGCCCTAAACTTTGGGGTGCTTGTGTCTTGCTGATTTTTCATTTTCCCAATTTATACCCCCATGAGTGGAAGTGCCCTATGCTCTCTAAGCTTTGCTTTTTAGACGTTTCAGGACTCACCGTACACTTCTCCAGAGTGGCTGTTGACAATTTACATCCCGCCCATCAGTGTAGCAAGGCTCCCATTTCTCCATGGCCTGTCCTGCATTTTTGGTTTTGAGACTTTTTTCAGCATGGCCCTTTTGACCGATGGGAAGCGAGACATCTTTGTAGCGCTGATTTGCCTTTCCAGGTTGCTTGGTTGGCCAAAAAGGGCGTATGCGTTTTTTCCTGAATATCTTCAGGAAAAAACGCATACGCCCTTTTTGGCCAAGGGCATCATTGTCAACGTTTTGCCGCTTTTCATGTGCTTTAAAGGCGATTCGAATCTACCTCCTGAAATCTGTTTCCTGCAATTCTGCCTTGATTTCAAATCCTCTTCTTTGCCTTCCCTCAATATATTTGTGGACGAGAGTTATCATTTATAACTCTGCAGGTTTGTGAATTGCAGTGCCCTGAACCTCCATTTTACAACTCGCTTTTTAGGGAGCTGGCCGCAAAAGCGCAGGATGCCTTCAGGCCCTGTTCTGGTTCCGGGGGCAGGCTGAGCCTGTGGTTAATTCTTCTTCCTGATGGGAAAATAGAGTGACCTGTGCCTGTCCCAACACCAAGAGCTAGTCTCTCATTGGTTCCACGTCTTCCAGTTCATCCTCAGGACAAATTGCAACCTGTACGGAACAGGAGCTTAAAGGTGCTGATGCTCCAAGTAGGGAGATTGCTAGTAAAGCGGCTGGAATAGCGAACCCGGGCACAAGGAGATGAGAAATGAGGTGCGTTTTAGAAACCTTTCCACATCACACGGTGTACCATCTTCTGGGTTTCTCATGCATGTTTTCGATGTAGGAAGATGCCCTTGAACCTGGAGATTTGTGACCCATGCGATGGGTACCATGCAGTATTACTGTAAAGGGTCTGCGTTTGCTCACCCAACCTCACCAAACCTCTCAGCCGCAACAGTGTCCACCCTTATGTCTCATCCAGCTGTGGGTCTAGATATGGTCAATCCAGGTTGCATCACAGCCCCTGAACGAATTGTGTAAGAATTTCGCTCTCTTTCACTGTCTTTGTTTCATGGGTTTTTCAAAGTAATTTATTTTTATAATGGGGTTTAGCTGCTTTTCACTGCTGTGTTTATGCCGCTTTACACCCACTTGACACACTAACAGAGAGATATCTATATAGGTTTTAAGATTATTACTAGTCAGATATATTCTTGTGCGGTGAATAGGGCGTGTTGAGTCCAGTTCTCTGAGCAAGGAGTAGGTCTTGTCTATTACATATTGGTTTTATGGAACGGTATCTGAGCTAATTTGAAACCTTTGTTTTATGTATCACCCCACCTCACCTTTCCCGTGAAGCAGCCATAGTGTGTTTTCTGCATGTGTGACTCTGTTCTGTTTTGTAATTCCGTTCAAGTGTAACGGTTTTTACATTCCCTCTATCAGTGATACCTTATGAGAAGTGTCCTTTTCTGTGTGACTTATTTCACTTAGAATCGTCGTACCTAAATCCACTCATCATGCTGCTACTAGCCTTATGACATTGATTTCATGGCTGAGTGATATTCCATTGTACATAAGGACCACAACTTCTTTATCCATTTTTCTCTTTCCTGGGATATTGAAGGTGGAATGAAGTGGAGGTCCTTGTCAACAGAGCAGCCCTAAACTTTGGGGTGCTTGTGTCTTGCTGATTTTTAATTTTCCCAATTTATACCCCCATGAGTGGAAGTGCCCTATGCTCTCTAAGCTTTGCTTTTTAGACGTTTCAGGACTCACCGTACGCTTCTCCAGAGTGGCTGTTGACAATTTACATCCCGCCCATCAGTGTAGCAAGGCTCCCATTTCTCCATGGCCTGTCCTGCATTTCTGGTTTTGACACTTTTTTCAGCATGGCCCTTTTGACCGATGGGAAGCGAGACATCTTTGTAGCGCTGATTTGCCTTTCCAGGTTGCTTGGTTGGCCAAAAAGGGCGTATGCGTTTTTTCCTGAATATATTCAGGAAAAAACGCATACGCCCTTTTTGGCCAAGGGCATCATTGTCAACGTTTTGCCGCTTTTCATGTGCTTTAAAGGCGATTCGAATCTACCTCCTGAAATCTGTTTCCTGCAATTCTGCCTTGATTTCAAATCCTCTTCTTTGCCTTCCCTCAATATATTTGTGGACGAGAGTTATCATTTATAACTCTGCAGGTTTGTGAATTGCAGTGCCCTGAACCTCCATTTTACAACTCGCGTTTTTGGGAGATGGCCGCAAAAGCGCAGGATGGCTTCAGGCCCTGTTCTTGTTCCGGGGGGCAGGCTGAGCCTGTGGTTAATTCTTCTTCCTGATGGGAAAATAGAGTGACCTGTGCCTGTCCCAACACCAAGAGATAGTCTCTCATTGGTTTCACGTCTTCCCGTTCATCCTCAGGACAAATTGCAACCTGTACGGAACAGGAGGTTAAAGGTGATGATGCTCCAAGGAGGGAGATTGCTAGTAAAGTGGCTGGAATGGCGAACCCGAGCACAAGGAGATGAGAAATGAGGTGCGTTTTAGAAACCTTTCCCCATCACACGGTGTACCATCTTCTGGGTTTCTCATGCATGTTTCCGATGTAGGAAGATGCCCTTGAACCTGGAGATTTGGGACCCATGCGATGGGTACCACGCAGTATTACTTTAAAGGGTCTGCGTTTGCTCACCCAACCTCACCAAACCTCTCAGCCGCAACAGTGTCCACCCTTATGTCTCATCCAGCTGTGGGTCTAGATATGGTCAATCCAGGTTGCATCACAGCCCCTGAACGCATTGTGTAAGAATTTCGCTCTCTTTCACTGTCTTTGTTTCATGGGTTTTTCAAAGTAATTTATTTTTATAATGGGGTTTAGCTGCTTTTCACTGCTGTGTTTATGCCGCTTTACACCCACTTGACACACTAACAGAGAGATATCAATACATAGGTTTTAAGATTATTACTAGTCAGATATATTCTTGTGCGGTGAATAGGGCGTGTTGAGTCCAGTTCTCTGAGCAAGGAGTAGGTCTTGTCTATTACATATTGGGTTTATGGAACGGTATCTGAGCTAATTTGAAACCCTTGTTTTATGTATCACCCCACCTCACCTTTCCCGTGAAGCAGCCATAGTGTGTTTTCTGCATGTGTGACTCTGTTCTGTTTTGTAATTCAGTTCAAGTGTAACGGTTTTTACATTCGCTCTATAAGTGATACCTTATGAGAAGTGTCCTTTTCTGTGTGACTTATTTCACTTAGAGTCGTCGTACCTAAATCCACTCATCATGCTGCTACTAGCCTTATGACATTGATTTCACGGCTGAGTGATATTCCATTGTACATAAGGACCACAACTTCTTTATCCATTTTTCTCTTTCCTGGGATATTGAAGGTGGAATGAAGTGGAGGTCCTTGTCAACAGAGCAGCCCTAAACTTTGGGGTGCTTGTGTCTTGCTGATTTTTCATTTTCCCAATTTATACCCCCATGAGTGGAAGTGCCCTATGCTCTCTAAGCTTTGCTTTTTAGACGTTTCAGGACTCACCGTACGCTTCTCCAGAGTGGCTGTTGACAATTTACATCCCGCCCATCAGTGTAGCAAGGCTCCCATTTCTCCATGGCCTGTCCTGCATTTCTGGTTTTGAGACTTTTTTCAGCATGGCCCTTTTGACCGATGGGAAGCGAGACATCTTTGTAGCGCTGATTTGCCTTTCCAGGTTGCTTGGTTGGCCAAAAAGGGCGTATGCGTTTTTTCCTGAATATCTTCAGGAAAAAACGCATACGCCCTTTTTGGCCAAGGGCATCATTGTCAACGTTTTGCCGCTTTTCATGTGCTTTAAAGGCGATTCGAATCTACCTCCTGAAATCTGTTTCCTGCAATTCTGCCTTGATTTCAAATCCTCTTCTTTGCCTTCCCTCAATATATTTGTGGACGAGAGTTATCATTTATAACTCTGCAGGTTTGTGAATTGCAGTGCCCTGAACCTCCATTTTACAACTCGCGTTTTTGGGAGATGGCCGCAAAAGCGCAGGATGGCTTCAGGCCCTCTTCTTGTTCCGGGGGGCAGGCTGAGCCTGTGGTTAATTCTTCTTCCTGATGGGAAAATAGAGTGACCTGTGCCTGTCCCAACACCAAGAGATAGTCTCTCATTGGTTTCACGTCTTCCCGTTCATCCTCAGGACAAATTGCAAGCTGTACGGAACAGGAGGTTAAAGGTGATGATGCTCCAAGGAGGGAGATTGCTAGTAAAGTGGCTGGAATGGCGAACCCGAGCACAAGGAGATGAGAAATGAGGTGCGTTTTAGAAACCTTTCCCCATCACACGGTGTACCATCTTCTGGGTTTCTCATGCATGTTTCCGATGTAGGAAGATGCCCTTGAACCTGGAGATTTGGGACCCATGCGATGGGTACCACGCAGTATTACTTTAAAGGGTCTGCGTTTGCTCACCCAACCTCACCAAACCTCTCAGCCGCAACAGTGTCCACCCTTATGTCTCATCCAGCTGTGGGTCTAGATATGGTCAATCCAGGTTGCATCACAGCCCCTGAACGCATTGTGTAAGAATTTCGCTCTCTTTCACTGTCTTTGTTTCATGGGTTTTTCAAAGTAATTTATTTTTATAATGGGGTTTAGCTGCTTTTCACTGCTGTGTTTATGCCGCTTTACACCCACTTGACACACTAACAGAGAGATATCAATACATAGGTTTTAAGATTATTACTAGTCAGATATATTCTTGTGCGGTGAATAGGGCGTGTTGAGTCCAGTTCTCTGAGCAAGGAGTAGGTCTTGTCTATTACATATTGGGTTTATGGAACGGTATCTGAGCTAATTTGAAACACTTGTTTTATGTATCACCCCACCTCACCTTTCCCGTGAAGCAGCCATAGTGTGTTTTCTGCATGTGTGACTCTGTTCTGTTTTGTAATTCAGTTCAAGTGTAACGGTTTTTACATTCGCTCTATAAGTGATACCTTATGAGAAGTGTCCTTTTCTGTGTGACTTATTTCACTTAGAGTCGTCGTACCTAAATCCACTCATCATGCTGCTACTAGCCTTATGACATTGATTTCACGGCTGAGTGATATTCCATTGTACATAAGGACCACAACTTCTTTATCCATTTTTCTCTTTCCTGGGATATTGAAGGTGGAATGAAGTGGAGGTCCTTGTCAACAGAGCAGCCCTAAACTTTGGGGTGCTTGTGTCTTGCTGATTTTTCATTTTCCCAATTTATACCCCCATGAGTGGAAGTGCCCTATGCTCTGTAAGCTTTGCTTTTTAGACGTTTCAGGACTCACAGTACACTTCTCCAGAGTGGCTGTTGACAATTTACATCCCGCCCATCAGTGTAGCAAGGCTCCCATTTCTCCATGGCCTGTCCTGCATTTTTGGTTTTGAGACTTTTTTCAGCATGGCCCTTTTGACCGATGGGAAGCGAGACATCTTTGTAGCGCTGATTTGCCTTACCAGGTTGCTTGGTTGGCCAAAAAGGGCGTATGCGTTTTTTCCTGAATATATTCAGGAAAAAACGCATACGCCCTTTTTGGCCAAGGGCATCATTGTCAACGTTTTGCCGCTTTTCATGTGCTTTAAAGGCGATTCGAATCTACCTCCTGAAATCTGTTTCCTGCAATTCTGCCTTGATTTCAAATCCTCTTCTTTGCCTTCCCTCAATATATTTGTGGACGAGAGTTATCATTTATAACTCTGCAGGTTTGTGAATTGCAGTGCCCTGAACCTCCATTTTACAACTCGCGTTTTTGGGAGATGGCCGCAAAAGCGCAGGATGGCTTCAGGCCCTGTTCTGGTTCCGGGGGCAGGCTGAGCCTGTGGTTAATTCTTCTTCCTGATGGGAAAATAGAGTGACCTGTGCCTGTCCCAACACCAAGAGCTAGTCTCTCATTGGTTCCACGTCTTCCAGTTCATCCTCAGGACAAATTGCAACCTGTACGGAACAGGAGCTTAAAGGTGCTGATGCTCCAAGTAGGGAGATTGCTAGTAAAGCGGCTGGAATAGCGAACCCGGGCACAAGGAGATGAGAAATGAGGTGCGTTTTAGAAACCTTTCCACATCACACGGTGTACCATCTTCTGGGTTTCTCATGCATGTTTTCGATGTAGGAAGATGCCCTTGAACCTGGAGATTTGTGACCCATGCGATGGGTACCATGCAGTATTACTGTAAAGGGTCTGCGTTTGCTCACCCAACCTCACCAAACCTCTCAGCCGCAACAGTGTCCACCCTTATGTCTCATCCAGCTGTGGGTCTAGATATGGTCAATCCAGGTTGCATCACAGCCCCTGAACGAATTGTGTAAGAATTTCGCTCTCTTTCACTGTCTTTGTTTCATGGGTTATTCAAAGTAATTTATTTTTATAATGGGGTTTAGCTGCTTTTCACTTCTGTGTTTATGCCGCTTTACACCCACTTGACACACTAACAGAGAGATATCTATACATAGGTTTTAAGATTATTACTAGTCAGATATATTCTTGTGCGGTGAATAGGGCGTGTTGAGTCCAGTTCTCTGAGCAAGGAGTAGGTCTTGTCTATTACATATTGGTTTTATGGAACGGTATCTGAGCTAATTTGAAACCCTTGTTTTATGTATCACCCCACCTCACCTTTCCCGGGAAGCAGCCATAGTGTGTTTTCTGCATCTGTGACTCTGTTCTGTTTTGTAATTCAGTTCAAGTGTAACGGTTTTTACATTCCCTCTATCAGTGATACCTTATGAGAAGTGTCCTTTTCTGTGTGACTTATTTCACTTAGAGTCGTCGTACCTAAATCCACTCATCATGCTGCTACTAGCCTTATGACATTGATTTCATGGCTGAGTGATATTCCATTGTACATAAGGACCACAACTTCTTTATCCATTTTTCTCTTTCCTGGGATATTGAAGGTGGAATGAAGTGGAGGTCCTTGTCAAAAGAGCAGCCCTAAACTTTGGGGTGCTTGTGTCTTGCTGATTTTTCATTTTCCCAATTTATACCCCCATGAGTGGAAGTGCCCTATGCTCTCTAAGCTTTGCTTTTTAGACGTTTCAGGACTCACCGTACGCTTCTCCAGAGTGGCTGTTGAAAATTTACATCCCGCCCATCAGTGTAGCAAGGCTCCCATTTCTCCATGGCCTGTCCTGCATTTCTGGTTTTGAGACTTTTTTCAGCATGGCCCTTTTGACCGATGGGAAGCGAGACATCTTTGTAGCGCTGATTTGCCTTTCCAGGTTGCTTGGTTGGCCAAAAAGGGCGTATGCGTTTTTTCCTGAATATCTTCAGGAAAAAACGCATACGCCCTTTTTGGCCAAGGGCATCATTGTCAACGTTTTGCCGCTTTTCATGTGCTTTAAAGGCGATTCGAATCTACCTCCTGAAATCTGTTTCCTGCAATTCTGCCTTGATTTCAAATCCTCTTCTTTGCCTTCCCTCAATATATTTGTGGACTAGAGTTATCATTTATAACTCTGCAGGTTTGTGAATTGCAGTGCCCTGAACCTCCATTTTACAACTCGCTTTTTAGGGAGCTGGCCGCAAAAGCGCAGGATGCCTTCAGGCCCTGTTCTGGTTCCGGGGGCAGGCTGAGCCTGTGGTTAATTCTTCTTCCTGATGGGAAAATAGAGTGACCTGTGCCTGTCCCAACACCAAGAGCTAGTCTCTCATTGGTTCCACGTCTTCCAGTTCATCCTCAGGACAAATTGCAACCTGTACGGAACAGGAGCTTAAAGGTGCTGATGCTCCAAGTAGGGAGATTGCTAGTAAAGCGGCTGGAATAGCGAACCCGGGCACAAGGAGATGAGAAATGAGGTGCGTTTTAGAAACCTTTCCACATCACACGGTGTACCATCTTCTGGGTTTCTCATGCATGTTTTCGATGTAGGAAGATGCCCTTGAACCTGGAGATTTGTGACCCATGCGATGGGTACCATGCAGTATTACTGTAAAGGGTCTGCGTTTGCTCACCCAACCTCACCAAACCTCTCAGCCGCAACAGTGTCCACCCTTATGTCTCATCCAGCTGTGGGTCTAGATATGGTCAATCCAGGTTGCATCACAGCCCCTGAACGAATTGTGTAAGAATTTCGCTCTCTTTCACTGTCTTTGTTTCATGGGTTATTCAAAGTAATTTATTTTTATAATGGGGTTTAGCTGCTTTTCACTTCTGTGTTTATGCCGCTTTACACCCACTTGACACACTAACAGAGAGATATCTATACATAGGTTTTAAGATTATTACTAGTCAGATATATTCTTGTGCGGTGAATAGGGCGTGTTGAGTCCAGTTCTCTGAGCAAGGAGTAGGTCTTGTCTATTACATATTGGTTTTATGGAACGGTATCTGAGCTAATTTGAAACCCCTGTTTTATGTATCACCCCACCTCACCTTTCCCGTTAAGCAGCCATAGTGTGTTTTCTGCATCTGTGACTCTGTTCTGTTTTGTAATTCAGTTCAAGTGTAACGGTTTTTACATTCCCTCTATCAGTGATACCTTATGAGAAGTGTCCTTTTCTGTGTGACTTATTTCACTTAGAGTCGTCGTACCTAAATCCACTCATCATGCTGCTACTAGCCTTATGACATTGATTTCACGGCTGAGTGATATTCCATTGTACATAAGGACCACAACTTCTTTATCCATTTTTCTCTTTCCTGGGATATTGAAGGTGGAATGAAGTGGAGGTCCTTGTCAACAGAGCAGCCCTAAACTTTGGGGTGCTTGTGTCTTGCTGATTTTTCATTTTCCCAATTTATACCCCCATGAGTGGAAGTGCCCTATGCTCTCTAAGCTTTGCTTTTTAGACGTTTCAGGACTCACCGTACACTTCTCCAGAGTGGCTGTTGACAATTTACATCCCGCCCATCAGTGTAGCAAGGCTCCCATTTCTCCATGGCCTGTCCTGCATTTTTGGTTTTGAGACTTTTTTCAGCATGGCCCTTTTGACCGATGGGAAGCGAGACATCTTTGTAGCGCTGATTTGCCTTTCCAGGTTGCTTGGTTGGCCAAAAAGGGCGTATGCGTTTTTTCCTGAATATCTTCAGGAAAAAACGCATACGCCCTTTTTGGCCAAGGGCATCATTGTCAACGTTTTGCCGCTTTTCATGTGCTTTAAAGGCGATTCGAATCTACCTCCTGAAATCTGTTTCCTGCAATTCTGCCTTGATTTCAAATCCTCTTCTTTGCCTTCCCTCAATATATTTGTGGACGAGAGTTATCATTTATAACTCTGCAGGTTTGTGAATTGCAGTGCCCTGAACCTCCATTTTACAACTCGCGTTTTTGGGAGATGGCCGCAAAAGCGCAGGATGGCTTCAGGCCCTGTTTTTGTTCCGGGGGGCAGGCGGAGCCTGTGGTTAATTCTTCTTCCTGATGGGAAAATAGAGTGACCTGTGCCTGTCCCAACACCAAGAGATAGTCTCTCATTGGTTTCACGTCTTCCCGTTCATCCTCAGGACAAATTGCAACCTGTACGGAACAGGAGGTTAAAGGTGATGATGCTCCAAGGAGGGAGATTGCTAGTAAAGTGGCTGGAATGGCGAACCCGAGCACAAGGAGATGAGAAATGAGGTGCGTTTTAGAAACCTTTCCCCATCACACGGTGTACCATCTTCTGGGTTTCTCATGCATGTTTTCGATGTAGGAAGATGCCCTTGAACCTGGAGATTTGGGACCCATGCGATGGGTACCACGCAGTATTACTTTAAAGGGGCTGCGTTTGCTCACCCAACCTCACCAAACCTCTCAGCCGCAACAGTGTCCACCCTTATGTCTCATCCAGCTGTGGGTCTAGATATGGTCAATCCAGGTTGCATCACAGCCCCTGAACGCATTGTGTAAGAACTTCGCTCTCTTTCACTGTCTTTGTTTCATGGCTTTTTCAAAGTAATTTATTTTTATAATGGGGTTTAGCTGCTTTTCACTGCTGTGTTTATGCCGCTTTACACCCACTTGACACACTAACAGAGAGATATCAATACATAGGTTTTAAGATTATTACTAGTCAGATATATTCTTGTGCGGTGAATAGGGCGTGTTGAGTCCAGTTCTCTGAGCAAGGAGTAGGTCTTGTCTATTACATATTGGGTTTATGGAACGGTATCTGAGCTAATTTGAAACCCTTGTTTTATGTATCACCCCACCTCACCTTTCCCGTTAAGCAGCCATAGTGTGTTTTCTGCATGTGTGACTCTGTTCTGTTTTGTAATTCAGTTCAAGTGTAACGGTTTTTACATTCCCTCTATCAGTGATACCTTATGAGAAGTGTCCTTTTCTGTGTGACTTATTTCACTTAGAGTCGTCGTACCTAAATCCACTCATCATGCTGCTACTAGCCTTATGACATTGATTTCACGGCTGAGTGATATTCCATTGTACATAAGGACCACAACTTCTTTATCCATTTTTCTCTTTCCTGGGATATTGAAGGTGGAATGAAGTGGAGGTCCTTGTCAACAGAGCAGCCCTAAACTTTGGGGTGCTTGTGTCTTGCTGATTTTTCATTTTCCCAATTTATACCCCCATGAGTGGAAGTGCCCTATGCTCTCTAAGCTTTGCTTTTTAGACGTTTCAGGACTCACCGTACACTTCTCCAGAGTGGCTGTTGACAATTTACATCCCGCCCATCAGTGTAGCAAGGCTCCCATTTCTCCATGGCCTGTCCTGCATTTTTGGTTTTGAGACTTTTTTCAGCATGGCCCTTTTGACCGATGGGAAGCGAGACATCTTTGTAGCGCTGATTTGCCTTTCCAGGTTGCTTGGTTGGCCAAAAAGGGCGTATGCGTTTTTTCCTGAATATCTTCAGGAAAAAACGCATACGCCCTTTTTGGCCAAGGGCATCATTGTCAACGTTTTGCCGCTTTTCATGTGCTTTAAAGGCGATTCGAATCTACCTCCTGAAATCTGTTTCCTGCAATTCTGCCTTGATTTCAAATCCTCTTCTTTGCCTTCCCTCAATATATTTGTGGACGAGAGTTATCATTTATAACTCTGCAGGTTTGTGAATTGCAGTGCCCTGAACCTCCATTTTACAACTCGCTTTTTAGGGAGCTGGCCGCAAAAGCGCAGGATGCCTTCAGGCCCTGTTCTGGTTCCGGGGGCAGGCTGAGCCTGTGGTTAATTCTTCTTCCTGATGGGAAAATAGAGTGACCTGTGCCTGTCCCAACACCAAGAGCTAGTCTCTCATTGGTTCCACGTCTTCCAGTTCATCCTCAGGACAAATTGCAACCTGTACGGAACAGGAGCTTAAAGGTGCTGATGCTCCAAGTAGGGAGATTGCTAGTAAAGCGGCTGGAATAGCGAACCCGGGCACAAGGAGATGAGAAATGAGGTGCGTTTTAGAAACCTTTCCACATCACACGGTGTACCATCTTCTGGGTTTCTCATGCATGTTTTCGATGTAGGAAGATGCCCTTGAACCTGGAGATTTGTGACCCATGCGATGGGTACCATGCAGTATTACTGTAAAGGGTCTGCGTTTGCTCACCCAACCTCACCAAACCTCTCAGCCGCAACAGTGTCCACCCTTATGTCTCATCCAGCTGTGGGTCTAGATATGGTCAATCCAGGTTGCATCACAGCCCCTGAACGAATTGTGTAAGAATTTCGCTCTCTTTCACTGTCTTTGTTTCATGGGTTTTTCAAAGTAATTTATTTTTATAATGGGGTTTAGCTGCTTTTCACTGCTGTGTTTATGCCGCTTTACACCCACTTGACACACTAACAGAGAGATATCTATATAGGTTTTAAGATTATTACTAGTCAGATATATTCTTGTGCGGTGAATAGGGCGTGTTGAGTCCAGTTCTCTGAGCAAGGAGTAGGTCTTGTCTATTACATATTGGTTTTATGGAACGGTATCTGAGCTAATTTGAAACCCTTGTTTTATGTATCACCCCACCTCACCTTTCCCGTGAAGCAGCCATAGTGTGTTTTCTGCATGTGTGACTCTGTTCTGTTTTGTAATTCCGTTCAAGTGTAACGGTTTTTACATTCCCTCTATCAGTGATACCTTATGAGAAGTGTCCTTTTCTGTGTGACTTATTTCACTTAGAATCGTCGTACCTAAATCCACTCATCATGCTGCTACTAGCCTTATGACATTGATTTCATGGCTGAGTGATATTCCATTGTACATAAGGACCACAACTTCTTTATCCATTTTTCTCTTTCCTGGGATATTGAAGGTGGAATGAAGTGGAGGTCCTTGTCAACAGAGCAGCCCTAAACTTTGGGGTGCTTGTGTCTTGCTGATTTTTAATTTTCCCAATTTATACCCCCATGAGTGGAAGTGCCCTATGCTCTCTAAGCTTTGCTTTTTAGACGTTTCAGGACTCACCGTACGCTTCTCCAGAGTGGCTGTTGACAATTTACATCCCGCCCATCAGTGTAGCAAGGCTCCCATTTCTCCATGGCCTGTCCTGCATTTCTGGTTTTGACACTTTTTTCAGCATGGCCCTTTTGACCGATGGGAAGCGAGACATCTTTGTAGCGCTGATTTGCCTTTCCAGGTTGCTTGGTTGGCCAAAAAGGGCGTATGCGTTTTTTCCTGAATATCTTCAGGAAAAAACGCATACGCCCTTTTTGGCCAAGGGCATCATTGTCAACGTTTTGCCGCTTTTCATGTGCTTTAAAGGCGATTCGAATCTACCTCCTGAAATCTGTTTCCTGCAATTCTGCCTTGATTTCAAATCCTCTTCTTTGCCTTCCCTCAATATATTTGTGGACGAGAGTTATCATTTATAACTCTGCAGGTTTGTGAATTGCAGTGCCCTGAACCTCCATTTTACAACTCGCGTTTTTGGGAGATGGCCGCAAAAGCGCAGGATGGCTTCAGGCCCTGTTCTTGTTCCGGGGGGCAGGCTGAGCCTGTGGTTAATTCTTCTTCCTGATGGGAAAATAGAGTGACCTGTGCCTGTCCCAACACCAAGAGATAGTCTCTCATTGGTTTCACGTCTTCCCGTTCATCCTCAGGACAAATTGCAACCTGTACGGAACAGGAGGTTAAAGGTGATGATGCTCCAAGGAGGGAGATTGCTAGTAAAGTGGCTGGAATGGCGAACCCGAGCACAAGGAGATGAGAAATGAGGTGCGTTTTAGAAACCTTTCCCCATCACACGGTGTACCATCTTCTGGGTTTCTCATGCATGTTTCCGATGTAGGAAGATGCCCTTGAACCTGGAGATTTGGGACCCATGCGATGGGTACCACGCAGTATTACTTTAAAGGGTCTGCGTTTGCTCACCCAACCTCACCAAACCTCTCAGCCGCAACAGTGTCCACCCTTATGTCTCATCCAGCTGTGGGTCTAGATATGGTCAATCCAGGTTGCATCACAGCCCCTGAACGCATTGTGTAAGAATTTCGCTCTCTTTCACTGTCTTTGTTTCATGGGTTTTTCAAAGTAATTTATTTTTATAATGGGGTTTAGCTGCTTTTCACTGCTGTGTTTATGCCGCTTTACACCCACTTGACACACTAACAGAGAGATATCAATACATAGGTTTTAAGATTATTACTAGTCAGATATATTCTTGTGCGGTGAATAGGGCGTGTTGAGTCCAGTTCTCTGAGCAAGGAGTAGGTCTTGTCTATTACATATTGGGTTTATGGAACGGTATCTGAGCTAATTTGAAACCCTTGTTTTATGTATCACCCCACCTCACCTTTCCCGTGAAGCAGCCATAGTGTGTTTTCTGCATGTGTGACTCTGTTCTGTTTTGTAATTCAGTTCAAGTGTAACGGTTTTTACATTCGCTCTATAAGTGATACCTTATGAGAAGTGTCCTTTTCTGTGTGACTTATTTCACTTAGAGTCGTCGTACCTAAATCCACTCATCATGCTGCTACTAGCCTTATGACATTGATTTCACGGCTGAGTGATATTCCATTGTACATAAGGACCACAACTTCTTTATCCATTTTTCTCTTTCCTGGGATATTGAAGGTGGAATGAAGTGGAGGTCCTTGTCAACAGAGCAGCCCTAAACTTTGGGGTGCTTGTGTCTTGCTGATTTTTCATTTTCCCAATTTATACCCCCATGAGTGGAAGTGCCCTATGCTCTGTAAGCTTTGCTTTTTAGACGTTTCAGGACTCACAGTACACTTCTCCAGAGTGGCTGTTGACAATTTACATCCCGCCCATCAGTGTAGCAAGGCTCCCATTTCTCCATGGCCTGTCCTGCATTTTTGGTTTTGAGACTTTTTTCAGCATGGCCCTTTTGACCGATGGGAAGCGAGACATCTTTGTAGCGCTGATTTGCCTTACCAGGTTGCTTGGTTGGCCAAAAAGGGCGTATGCGTTTTTTCCTGAATATATTCAGGAAAAAACGCATACGCCCTTTTTGGCCAAGGGCATCATTGTCAACGTTTTGCCGCTTTTCATGTGCTTTAAAGGCGATTCGAATCTACCTCCTGAAATCTGTTTCCTGCAATTCTGCCTTGATTTCAAATCCTCTTCTTTGCCTTCCCTCAATATATTTGTGGACGAGAGTTATCATTTATAACTCTGCAGGTTTGTGAATTGCAGTGCCCTGAACCTCCATTTTACAACTCGCGTTTTTGGGAGATGGCCGCAAAAGCGCAGGATGGCTTCAGGCCCTGTTCTGGTTCCGGGGGCAGGCTGAGCCTGTGGTTAATTCTTCTTCCTGATGGGAAAATAGAGTGACCTGTGCCTGTCCCAACACCAAGAGCTAGTCTCTCATTGGTTCCACGTCTTCCAGTTCATCCTCAGGACAAATTGCAACCTGTACGGAACAGGAGCTTAAAGGTGCTGATGCTCCAAGTAGGGAGATTGCTAGTAAAGCGGCTGGAATAGCGAACCCGGGCACAAGGAGATGAGAAATGAGGTGCGTTTTAGAAACCTTTCCACATCACACGGTGTACCATCTTCTGGGTTTCTCATGCATGTTTTCGATGTAGGAAGATGCCCTTGAACCTGGAGATTTGTGACCCATACGATGGGTACCATGCAGTATTACTGTAAAGGGTCTGCGTTTGCTCACCCAACCTCACCAAACCTCTCAGCCCCAAGAGTGTCCACCCTTATGTCTCATCCAGCTGTGGGTCTAGATATGGTCAATCCAGGTTGCATCACAACCCCTGAACGAATTGTGTAAGAATTTCGCTCTCTTTCACTGTCTTTGTTTCATGGGTTATTCAAAGTAATTTATTTTTATAATGGGGTTTAGCTGCTTTTCACTTCTGTGTTTATGCCGCTTTACACCCACTTGACACACTAACAGAGAGATATCTATACATAGGTTTTAAGATTATTACTAGTCAGATATATTCTTGTGCGGTGAATAGGGCGTGTTGAGTCCAGTTCTCTGAGCAAGGAGTAGGTCTTGTCTATTACATATTGGTTTTATGGAACGGTATCTGAGCTAATTTGAAACCCTTGTTTTATGTATCACCCCACCTCACCTTTCCCGTGAAGCAGCCATAGTGTGTTTTCTGCATCTGTGACTCTGTTCTGTTTTGTAATTCAGTTCAAGTGTAACGGTTTTTACATTCCCTCTATCAGTGATACCTTATGAGAAGTGTCCTTTTCTGTGTGACTTATTTCACTTAGAGTCGTCGTACCTAAATCCACTCATCATGCTGCTACTAGCCTTATGACATTGATTTCATGGCTGAGTGATATTCCATTGTACATAAGGACCACAACTTCTTTATCCATTTTTCTCTTTCCTGGGATATTGAAGGTGGAATGAAGTGGAGGTCCTTGTCAAAAGAGCAGCCCTAAACTTTGGGGTGCTTGTGTCTTGCTGATTTTTCATTTTCCCAATTTATACCCCCATGAGTGGAAGTGCCCTATGCTCTCTAAGCTTTGCTTTTTAGACGTTTCAGGACTCACCGTACGCTTCTCCAGAGTGGCTGTTGACAATTTACATCCCGCCCATCAGTGTAGCAAGGCTCCCATTTCTCCATGGCCTGTCCTGCATTTCTGGTTTTGAGACTTTTTTCAGCATGGCCCTTTTGACCGATGGGAAGCGAGACATCTTTGTAGCGCTGATTTGCCTTTCCAGGTTGCTTGGTTGGCCAAAAAGGGCGTATGCGTTTTTTCCTGAATATATTCAGGAAAAAACGCATACGCCCTTTTTGGCCAAGGGCATCATTGTCAACGTTTTGCCGCTTTTCATGTGCTTTAAAGGCGATTCGAATCTACCTCCTGAAATCTGTTTCCTGCAATTCTGCCTTGATTTCAAATCCTCTTCTTTGCCTTCCCTCAATATATTTGTGGACGAGAGTTATCATTTATAACTCTGCAGGTTTGTGAATTGCAGTGCCCTGAACCTCCATTTTACAACTCGCGTTTTTGGGAGATGGCCGCAAAAGCGCAGGATGGCTTCAGGCCCTGTTCTTGTTCCGGGGGGCAGGCTGAGCCTGTGGTTAATTCTTCTTCCTGATGGGAAAATAGAGTGACCTGTGCCTGTCCCAACACCAAGAGATAGTCTCTCATTGGTTTCACGTCTTCCCGTTCATCCTCAGGACAAATTGCAACCTGTACGGAACAGGAGGTTAAAGGTGATGATGCTCCAAGGAGGGAGATTGCTAGTAAAGTGGCTGGAATGGCGAACCCGAGCACAAGGAGATGAGAAATGAGGTGCGTTTTAGAAACCTTTCCCCATCACACGGTGTACCATCTTCTGGGTTTCTCATGCATGTTTCCGATGTAGGAAGATGCCCTTGAACCTGGAGATTTGGGACCCATGCGATGGGTACCACGCAGTATTACTTTAAAGGGGCTGCGTTTGCTCACCCAACCTCACCAAACCTCTCAGCCGCAACAGTGTCCACCCTTATGTCTCATCCAGCTGTGGGTCTAGATATGGTCAATCCAGGTTGCATCACAGCCCCTGAACGCATTGTGTAAGAATTTCTATCTCTTTCACTGTCTTTGTTTCATGGGTTTTTCAAAGTAATTTATTTTTATAATGGGGTTTAGCTGCTTTTCACTGCTGTGTTTATGCCGCTTTACACCCACTTGACACACTAACAGAGAGATATCAATACATAGGTTTTAAGATTATTACTAGTCAGATATATTCTTGTGCGGTGAATAGGGCGTGTTGAGTCCAGTTCTCTGAGCAAGGAGTAGGTCTTGTCTATTACATATTGGGTTTATGGAACGGTATCTGAGCTAATTTGAAACCCTTGTTTTATGTATCACCCCACCTCACCTTTCCCGTGAAGCAGCCATAGTGTGTTTTCTGCATGTGTGACTCTGTTCTGTTTTGTAATTCAGTTCAAGTGTAACGGTTTTTACATTCCCTCTATCAGTGATACATTATGAGAAGTGTCCTTTTCTGTGTGACTTATTTCACTTAGAGTCGTCGTACCTAAATCCACTCATCATGCTGCTACTAGCCTTATGACATTGATTTCATGGCTGAGTGATATTCCATTGTACATAAGGACCACAACTTCTTTATCCATTTTTCTCTTTCCTGGGATATTGAAGGTGGAATGAAGTGGAGGTCCTTGTCAACAGAGCAGCCCTAAACTTTGGGGTGCTTGTGTCTTGCTGATTTTTAATTTTCCCAATTTATACCCCCATGAGTGGAAGTGCCCTATGCTCTCTAAGCTGTGTTTTTTAGATGTTTCAGGACTCACCGGACGCTTCTCCAGAGTGGCTCTTGGCAATTTACATCCCGCCCATCAGTGTAGCAAGGCTCCCATTTCTCCATGGCCTGTCCTGCATTTCTGGTTTTGACAGTTTTTTTAGCATGGGCCTTTTGACCGATTGGAAGCGAGACTTCTTTGTAGCGCTGATTTGCCTTTCCAGGTTGCTTGGTTGGCCAAAAAGGGCGTATGCGTTTTTTCCTGAATATATTCAGGAAAAAACGCATACGCCCTTTTTGGCCAAGGGCATCATTGTCAACGTTTTGCCGCTTTTCATGTGCTTTAAAGGCGATTCGAATCTACCTCCTGAAATCTGTTTCCTGCAATTCTGCCTTGATTTCAAATCCTCTTCTTTGCCTTCCCTCAATATAATTGTGGACGAGAGTTATCATTTATAAGTCTGCAGTTTTGTGAATTGCAGTGCCCTGAACCTCCATTTTACAACTCGCTTTTTAGGGAGCTGGCCGCAATAGCGCAGTATGGCTTCAGGCCCTGTTCTGGTTCCGGGTGGCAGGCTGAGCCTGTGGTTAATTCTTCTTCCTGATAGGAAAATAGAGTGACCTGTGCCTGTCCCAACACCAAGAGCTAGTCTCTCATTGGTTCCACGTCTTCCCGTTCATCCTCAGGACAAATTGCAACCTGTACGGAACAGAAGGTTAAAGGTGATGATGCTCCAAGGAGGGAGATTGCTAGTAAAGTGGCTGGAATGGCGAACCCGAGCACAAGGAGATGAGAAATGAGGTGCGTTTTAGAAACCTTTCCCCATCACACGGTGTACCATCTTCTGGGTTTCTCATGCATGTTTCCGATGTAGGAAGATGCCCTTGAACCTGGAGATTTGGGACCCATGCGATGGGTACCACGCAGTATTACTTTAAAGGGGCTGCGTTTGCTCACCCAACCTCACCAAACCTCTCAGCCGCAACAGTGTCCACCCTTATGTCTCATCCAGCTGTGGGTCTAGATATGGTCAATCCAGGTTGCATCACAGCCCCTGAACGCATTGTGTAAGAATTTCTATCTCTTTCACTGTCTTTGTTTCATGGGTTTTTCAAAGTAATTTATTTTTATAATGGGGTTTAGCTGCTTTTCACTGCTGTGTTTATGCCGCTTTACACCCACTTGACACACTAACAGAGAGATATCAATACATAGGTTTTAAGATTATTACTAGTCAGATATATTCTTGTGCGGTGAATAGGGCGTGTTGAGTCCAGTTCTCTGAGCAAGGAGTAGGTCTTGTCTATTACATATTGGGTTTATGGAACGGTATCTGAGCTAATTTGAAACCCTTGTTTTATGTATCACCCCACCTCACCTTTCCCGTTAAGCAGCCATAGTGTGTTTTCTGCATGTGTGACTCTGTTCTGTTTTGTAATTCAGTTCAAGTGTAACGGTTTTTACATTCCCTCTATCAGTGATACATTATGAGAAGTGTCCTTTTCTGTGTGACTTATTTCACTTAGAATCGTCGTACCTAAATCCACTCATCATGCTGCTACTAGCCTTATGACATTGATTTCATGGCTGAGTGATATTCCATTGTACATAAGGACCACAACTTCTTTATCCATTTTTCTCTTTCCTGGGATATTGATGGTGGAATGAAGTGGAGGTCCTTGTCAACAGAGCAGCCCTAAACTTTGGGGTGCTTGTGTCTTGCTGATTTTTCATTTTCCCAATTTATACCCCCATGAGTGGAAGTGCCCTATGCTCTCTAAGCTGTGTTTTTTAGATGTTTCAGGACACACCGTACGCTTCTCCAGAGTGGCTGTTGGCAATTTACATCCCGCCCATCAGTGTAGCAAGGCTCCCATTTCTCCATGGCATGTCCTGCATTTCTGGTTTTGACAGTTTTTTTAGCATGGGCCTTTTGACCGATTGGAAGCGAGACTTCTTTGTAGCACTGATTTGCCTTTCCAGGTTGCTTGCTTGGCCAAAAAGGGCGTATGCGTTTTTTCCTGAATATATTCAGGAAAAAACGCATACGCCCTTTTTGGCCAAGGGCATCATTGTCAACGTTTTGCCGCTTTTCATGTGCTTTAAAGGCGATTCGAATCTACCTCCTGAAATCTGTTTCCTGCAATTCTGCCTTGATTTCAAATCCTCTTCTTTGCCTTCCCTCAATATAATTGTGGACGAGAGTTATCATTTATAAGTCTGCAGTTTTGTGAATTGCAGTGCCCTGAACCTCCATTTTACAACTCGCTTTTTAGGGAGCTGGCCGCAATAGCGCAGTATGGCTTCAGGCCCTGTTCTGGTTCCGGGTGGCAGGCTGAGCCTGTGGTTAATTCTTCTTCCTGATAGGAAAATAGAGTGACCTGTGCCTGTCCCAACACCAAGAGCTAGTCTCTCATTGGTTCCACGTCTTCCCGTTCATCCTCAGGACAAATTGCAACCTGTACGGAACAGAAGGTTAAAGGTGATGATGCTCCAAGGAGGGAGATTGCTAGTAAAGTGGCTGGAATGGCGAACCCGAGCACAAGGAGATGAGAAATGAGGTGCGTTTTAGAAACCTTTCCCCATCACACGGTGTACCATCTTCTGGGTATCTCATGCATGTTTTCGATGTAGGAAGGTGGCATTGAACCTGGAGATTTGGGACCCATGCGATGGGTACCACGCAGTATTCCTTTAAAGGGTCTGCGTTTGCTCACCCAACCTCACCAAACCTCTCAGCCCCAAGAGTGTCCACCCTTATGTCTCATCCAGCTGTGGGTCTAGATATGGTCAATCCAGGTTGCATCACAGCCCCTGAACGCATTGTGTAAGAATTTCGCTCTCTTTCACTGTCTTTGTTTCATGGGTTTTTCAAAGTAATTTATTTTTATAATGGGGTTTAGCTGCTTTTCACTGCTGTGTTTATGCCGCTTTACACCCACTTGACACACTAACAGAGAGATATCAATACATAGGTTTTAAGATTATTACTAGTCAGATATATTCTTGTGCGGTGAATAGGGCGTGTTGAGTCCAGTTCTCTGAGCAAGGAGTAGGTCTTGTCTATTACATATTGGGTTTATGGAATGGTATCTGAGCTAATTTGAAAACCTTGTTTTATGTATCACCCCACCTCACCTTTCCCGTGAAGCAGCCATAGTGTGTTTTCTGCATGTGTGACTCTGTTCTGTTTTGTAATTCAGTTCAAGTGTAACGGTTTTTACATTCCCTCTATAAGTGATACCTTATGAGAAGTGTCCTTTTCTGTGTGACTTATTTCACTTAGAGTCGTCGTACCTAAATCCACTCATCATGCTGCTACTAGCCTTATGACATTGATTTCATGGCTGAGTGATATTCCATTGTACATAAGGACCACAACTTCTTTATCCATTTTTCTCTTTCCTGGGATATTGAAGGTGGAATGAAGTGGAGGTCCTTGTCAACAGAGCAGCCCTAAACTTTGGGGTGCTTGTGTCTTGCTGATTTTTCATTTTCCCAATTTATAACCCCAGGAGTGGAAGTGCCCTATGCTCTCTAAGCTTTGTTTTTTAGATGTTTCAGGACTCACCGTACGCTTCTCCAGAGTGGCTGTTGGCAATTTACATCCCGCCCATCAGTGTAGCAAGGCTCCCATTTCTCCATGGCCTGTCCTGCATTTCTGGTTTTGACACTTTCTTCAGCATGGCCTTTTTAACCGATGGGAAGCGAGACATCTTTGTAGCGCTGATTTGCCTTTCCAGGTTGCTTGGTTGGCCAAAAAGGGCGTATGCGTTTTTTCCTGAATATATTCAGGAAAAAACGCATACGCCCTTTTTGGCCAAGGGCATCATTGTCAACGTTTTGCCGCTTTTCATGTGCTTTAAAGGCGATTCGAATCTACCTCCTGAAATCTGTTTCCTGCAATTCTGCCTTGATTTCAAATCCTCTTCTTTGCCTTCCCTCAATATATTTGTGGACGAGAGTTATCATTTATAACTCTGCAGGTTTGTGAATTGCAGTGCCCTGAACTTCCATTTTACAACTCGCTTTTTAGGGAGCTGGCCGCAAAAGCGCAGGATGCCTTCAGGCCCTGTTCTGGTTCCGGGGGCAGGCTGAGCCTGTGGTTAATTCTTCTTCCTGATGGGAAAATAGAGTGACCTGTGCCTGTCCCAACACCAAGAGCCAGTCTCTCATTGGTTCCCAGTCTTCCCGTTCACACTCAGGACAAATTGCAACCTGTACGGAGCAGGAGGTTAAAGGTGCTGATGCTCCAAGTAGGGAGATTGCTAGTAAAGCGGCTGGAATGGCGAACCCGGGCACAAGGAGATGAGAAATGAGGTGCGTTTTAGAAACCTTTCCACATCACACGGTGTACCATCTTCTGGGTTTCTCATGCATGTTTTCGATGTAGGAAGATGCCCTTGAACCTGGAGATTTGTGACCCATACGATGGGTACCATGCAGTATTACTGTAAAGGGTCTGCGTTTGCTCACCCAACCTCACCAAACCTCTCAGCCCCAAGAGTGTCCACCCTTATGTCTCATCCAGCTGTGGGTCTAGATATGGTCAATCCAGGTTGCATCACAGCCCCTGAACGAATTGTGTAAGAATTTCGCTCTCTTTCACTGTCTTTGTTTCATGGGTTATTCAAAGTAATTTATTTTTATAATGGGGTTTAGCTGCTTTTCACTTCTGTGTTTATGCCGCTTTACACCCACTTGACACACTAACAGAGAGATATCTATACATAGGTTTTAAGATTATTACTAGTCAGATATATTCTTGTGCGGTGAATAGGGCGTGTTGAGTCCAGTTCTCTGAGCAAGGAGTAGGTCTTGTCTATTACATATTGGGTTTATGGAACGGTATCTGAGCTAATTTGAAACCCTTGTTTTATGTATCACCCCACCTCACCTTTCCCGTGAAGCAGCCATAGTGTGTTTTCTGCATGTGTGACTCTGTTCTGTTTTGTAATTCAGTTCAAGTGTAACGGTTTTTACATTCCCTCTATCAGTGATACCTTATGAGAAGTGTCCTTTTCTGTGTGACTTATTTCACTTAGAATCGTCGTACCTAAATCCACTCATCATGCTGCTACTAGCCTTATGACATTGATTTCATGGCTGAGTGATATTCCATTGTACATAAGGACCACAACTTCTTTATCCATTTTTCTTTTCCTGGGATATTGAAGGTGGAATGAAGTGGAGGTCCTTGTCAAAAGAGCAGCCCTAAACTTTGGGGTGCTTGTGTCTTGCTGATTTTTAATTTTCCCAATTTATACCCCCATGAGTGGAAGTGCCCTATGCTCTCTAAGCTTTGCTTTTTAGACGTTTCAGGACTCACCGTACGCTTCTCCAGAGTGGCTGTTGACAATTTACATCCCGCCCATCAGTGTAGCAAGGCTCCCATTTCTCCATGGCCTGTCCTGCATTTCTGGTTTTGAGACTTTTTTCAGCATGGCCCTTTTGACCGATGGGAAGCGAGACATCTTTGTAGCGCTGATTTGCCTTTCCAGGTTGCTTGGTTGGCCAAAAAGGGCGTATGCGTTTTTTCCTGAATATATTCAGGAAAAAACGCATACGCCCTTTTTGGCCAAGGGCATCATTGTCAACGTTTTGCCGCTTTTCATGTGCTTTAAAGGCGATTCGAATCTACCTCCTGAAATCTGTTTCCTGCAATTCTGCCTTGATTTCAAATCCTCTTCTTTGCCTTCCCTCAATATATTTGTGGACGAGAGTTATCATTTATAACTCTGCAGGTTTGTGAATTGCAGTGCCCTGAACCTCCATTTTACAACTCGCGTTTTTGGGAGATGGCCGCAAAAGCGCAGGATGGCTTCAGGCCCTGTTCTTGTTCCGGGGGGCAGGCTGAGCCTGTGGTTAATTCTTCTTCCTGATGGGAAAATAGAGTGACCTGTGCCTGTCCCAACACCAAGAGATACTCTCTCATTGGTTTCACGTCTTCCCGTTCATCCTCAGGACAAATTGCAACCTGTACGGAACAGGAGGTTAAAGGTGATGATGCTCCAAGGAGGGAGATTGCTAGTAAAGTGGCTGGAATGGCGAACCCGAGCACAAGGAGATGAGAAATGAGGTGCGTTTTAGAAACCTTTCCCCATCACACGGTGTACCATCTTCTGGGTTTCTCATGCATGTTTCCGATGTAGGAAGATGCCCTTGAACCTGGAGATTTGGGACCCATGCGATGGGTACCACGCAGTATTACTTTAAAGGGGCTGCGTTTGCTCACCCAACCTCACCAAACCTCTCAGCCGCAACAGTGTCCACCCTTATGTCTCATCCAGCTGTGGGTCTAGATATGGTCAATCCAGGTTGCATCACAGCCCCTGAACGCATTGTGTAAGAATTTCTATCTCTTTCACTGTCTTTGTTTCATGGGTTTTTCAAAGTAATTTATTTTTATAATGGGGTTTAGCTGCTTTTCACTGCTGTGTTTATGCCGCTTTACACCCACTTGACACACTAACAGAGAGATATCAATACATAGGTTTTAAGATTATTACTAGTCAGATATATTCTTGTGCGGTGAATAGGGCGTGTTGAGTCCAGTTCTCTGAGCAAGGAGTAGGTCTTGTCTATTACATATTGGGTTTATGGAACGGTATCTGAGCTAATTTGAAACCCTTGTTTTATGTATCACCCCACCTCACCTTTCCCGTGAAGCAGCCATAGTGTGTTTTCTGCATGTGTGACTCTGTTCTGTTTTGTAATTCAGTTCAAGTGTAACGGTTTTTACATTCCGTCTATCAGTGATACCTTATGAGAAGTGTCCTTTTCTGTGTGACTTATTTCACTTAGAATCGTCGTACCTAAATCCACTCATCATGCTGCTACTAGCCTTATGACATTGATTTCATGGCTGAGTGATATTCCATTGTACATAAGGACCACAACTTCTTTATCCATTTTTCTCTTTCCTGGGATATTGATGGTGGAATGAAGTGGAGGTCCTTGTCAACAGAGCAGCCCTAAACTTTGGGGTGCTTGTGTCTTGCTGATTTTTCATTTTCCCAATTTATACCCCCATGAGTGGAAGTGCCCTATGCTCTCTAAGCTGTGTTTTTTAGATGTTTCAGGACACACCGTACGCTTCTCCAGAGTGGCTGTTGGCAATTTACATCCCGCCCATCAGTGTAGCAAGGCTCCCATTTCTCCATGGCATGTCCTGCATTTCTGGTTTTGACAGTTTTTTTAGCATGGGCCTTTTGACCGATTGGAAGCGAGACTTCTTTGTAGCACTGATTTGCCTTTCCAGGTTGCTTGCTTGGCCAAAAAGGGCGTATGCGTTTTTTCCTGAATATATTCAGGAAAAAACGCATACGCCCTTTTTGGCCAAGGGCATCATTGTCAACGTTTTGCCGCTTTTCATGTGCTTTAAAGGCGATTCGAATCTACCTCCTGAAATCTGTTTCCTGCAATTCTGCCTTGATTTCAAATCCTCTTCTTTGCCTTCCCTCAATATAATTGTGGACGAGAGTTATCATTTATAAGTCTGCAGTTTTGTGAATTGCAGTGCCCTGAACCTCCATTTTACAACTCGCTTTTTAGGGAGCTGGCCGCAATAGCGCAGTATGGCTTCAGGCCCTGTTCTGGTTCCGGGTGGCAGGCTGAGCCTGTGGTTAATTCTTCTTCCTGATAGGAAAATAGAGTGACCTGTGCCTGTCCCAACACCAAGAGCTAGTCTCTCATTGATTCCACGTCTTCCCGTTCATCCTCAGGACAAATTGCAACCTGTACGGAACAGAAGGTTAAAGGTGATGATGCTCCAAGGAGGGAGATTGCTAGTAAAGTGGCTGGAATGGCGAACCCGAGCACAAGGAGATGAGAAATGAGGTGCGTTTTAGAAACCTTTCCCCATCACACGGTGTACCATCTTCTGGGTATCTCATGCATGTTTTCGATGTAGGAAGGTGGCATTGAACCTGGAGATTTGGGACCCATGCGATGGGTACCACGCAGTATTACTTTAAAGGGTCTGCGTTTGCTCACCCAACCTCACCAAACCTCTCAGCCCCAAGAGTGTCCACCCTTATGTCTCATCCAGCTGTGGGTCTAGATATGGTCAATCCAGGTTGCATCACAGCCCCTGAACGCATTGTGTAAGAATTTCGCTCTCTTTCACTGTCTTTGTTTCATGGGTTTTTCAAAGTAATTTATTTTTATAATGGGGTTTAGCTGCTTTTCACTGCTGTGTTTATGCCGCTTTACACCCACTTGACACACTAACAGAGAGATATCAATACATAGGTTTTAAGATTATTACTAGTCAGATATATTCTTGTGCGGTGAATAGGGCGTGTTGAGTCCAGTTCTCTGAGCAAGGAGTAGGTCTTGTCTATTACATATTGGGTTTATGGAATGGTATCTGAGCTAATTTGAAAACCTTGTTTTATGTATCACCCCACCTCACCTTTCCCGTTAAGCAGCCATAGTGTGTTTTCTGCATGTGTGACTCTGTTCTGTTTTGTAATTCAGTTCAAGTGTAACGGTTTTTACATTCCCTCTATAAGTGATACCTTATGAGAAGTGTCCTTTTCTGTGTGACTTATTTCACTTAGAGTCGTCGTACCTAAATCCACTCATCATGCTGCTACTAGCCTTATGACATTGATTTCATGGCTGAGTGATATTCCATTGTACATAAGGACCACAACTTCTTTATCCATTTTTCTCTTTCCTGGGATATTGAAGGTGGAATGAAGTGGAGGTCCTTGTCAACAGAGCAGCCCTAAACTTTGGGGTGCTTGTGTCTTGCTGATTTTTCATTTTCCCAATTTATAACCCCATGAGTGGAAGTGCCCTATGCTCTCTAAGCTTTGTTTTTTAGATGTTTCAGGACTCAACGTACGCTTCTCCAGAGTGGCTGTTGGCAATTTACATCCCGCCCATCAGTGTAGCAAGGCTCCCATTTCTCCATGGCCTGTCCTGCATTTCTGGTTTTGACACTTTTTTCAGCATGGCCTTTTTAACCGATGGGAAGCGAGACATCTTTGTAGCGCTGATTTGCCTTTCCAGGTTGCTTGGTTGGCCAAAAAGGGCGTATGCGTTTTTTCCTGAATATATTCAGGAAAAAACGCATACGCCCTTTTTGGCCAAGGGCATCATTGTCAACGTTTTGCCGCTTTTCATGTGCTTTAAAGGCGATTCGAATCTACCTCCTGAAATCTGTTTCCTGCAATTCTGCCTTGATTTCAAATCCTCTTCTTTGCCTTCCCTCAATATATTTGTGGACGAGAGTTATCATTTATAACTCTGCAGGTTTGTGAATTGCAGTGCCCTGAACCTCCATTTTACAACTCGCTTTTTAGGGAGCTGGCCGCAAAAGCGCAGGATGCCTTCAGGCCCTGTTCTGGTTCCGGGGGCAGGCTGAGCCTGTGGTTAATTCTTCTTCCTGATGGGAAAATAGAGTGACCTGTGCCTGTCCCAACACCAAGAGCCAGTCTCTCATTGGTTCCCCGTCTTCCCGTTCACACTCAGGACAAATTGCAACCTGTACGGAGCAGGAGGTTAAAGGTGCTGATGCTCCAAGTAGGGAGATTGCTAGTAAAGCGGCTGGAATGGCGAACCCGGGCACAAGGAGATGAGAAATGAGGTGCGTTTTAGAAACCTTTCCCCATCACACGGTTTACCATCTTCTGGGTTTCTCATGCATGTTTTCGATGTAGGAAGATGCCCTTGAACCTGGTGATTTGAGACCCATGCGATGGGTACCACGCAGTATTACTTTAAAGGGTCTGCGTTTGCTCACCCAAGCTCACCAAACCTCTCAGCCCCAAGAGTGTCCACCCTTAGATCTCATCCAGCTGTGGGTCTAGATATGGTCAATCCAGGTTGCATCACAGCCCCTGAACGCATTGTGTAAGAATTTCTCTCTCTTTCACTGTCTTTGTTTCATGGGTTTTTCAAAGTAATTTATTTTCATAATGGGGTTTAGCTGCTTTTCACCGCTGTGTTTATGCCGCTTTACACCCACTTGACACACTAACAGAGAGATATCAATACATAGGTTTTAAGATTATTACTAGTCAGATATATTCTTGTGCGGTGAATAGGGCGTGTTGAGTCCAGTTCTCTGAGCAAGGAGTAGGTCTTGTCTATTACATATTGGGTTTATGGAACGGTATCTGAGCTAATTTGAAACCCTTGTTTTATGTATCACCCCACCTCACCTTTCCCGTTAAGCAACTATAGTGTGTTTTCTGCATGTGTGACTCTGTTCTGTTTTGTAATTCAGTTCAAGTGTAACGGTTTTTACATTCCCTCTATAAGTGATACCTTATGAGAAGTGTCCTTTTCTGTGTGACTTATTTCACTTAGAGTCGTCGTACCTAAATCCACTCATCATGCTGCTACTAGCCTTATGACATTGATTTCACGGCTGAGTGATATTCCATTGTACATAAGGACCACAACTTCTTTATCCATTTTTCTCTTTCCTGGGATATTGAAGGTGGAATGAAGTGGAGGTCCTTGTCAACAGAGCAGCCCTAAACTTTGGGGTGCTTGTGTCTTGCTGATTTTTCATTTTCCCAATTTATACCCCCATGAGTGGAAGTGCCCTATGCTCTCTAAGCTTTGCTTTTTAGACGTTTCAGGACTCACCGTACGCTTCTCCAGAGTGGCTGTTGACAATTTACATCCCGCCCATCAGTGTAGCAAGGCTCCCATTTCTCCATGGCCTGTCCTGCATTTCTGGTTTTGACACTTTTTTCAGCATGGCCCTTTTGAGCGATGGGTAGCGAGTCTTCTTTGTAGCGCTGATTTGCCTTTCCAGGTTGCTTGGTTGGCCAAAAAGGGCGTATGCGTTTTTTCCTGAATATATTCAGGAAAAAACGCATACGCCCTTTTTGGCCAAGGGCATCATTGTCGACGTTTTGCCGCTTTTCATGTGCTTTAAAGGCGATTCGAATCTACCTAGTGAAATCTGTTTCCTGCAATTCTGCCTTGATTTCAAATCCTCTTCTTTGCCTTCCCTCAATATATTTGTGGACGAGAGTTATCATTTATAACTCTGCAGGTTTGTGAATTGCAGTGCCCTGAACCTCCATTTTACAACTCGCGTTTTTGGGAGATGGCCGCAAAAGCGCAGGATGGCTTCAGGCCCTGTTCTTGTTCCGGGGGGAGGCTGAGCCTGTGGTTAATTCTTCTTCCTGATGGGAAAATAGAGTGACCTGTGCCTGTCCCAACACCAAGAGATAGTCTCTCATTGTTTTCACGTCTTCCCGTTCATCCTCAGGACATATTGCAACCTGTACGGAACAGGAGGTTAAAGGTGATGATGCTCCAAGTAGGGAGATTGCTAGTAAAGTGGCTGGAATGGCGAACCCGAGCACAAGGAGATGAGAAATGAGGTGCGTTTTAGAAACCTTTCCCCATCACACGGTGTACCATCTTCTGGGTTTCTCATGCATGTTTTCGATGTAGGAAGATGCCCTTGAACCTGGAGATTTGTGACCCATGCGATGGGTACCATGCAGTATTACTGTAAAGGGTCTGTGTTTGCTCACCCAACCTCACCAAACCTCTCAGCCCCAAGAGTGTCCACCCTTATGTCTCATCCAGCTGTGGGTCTAGATATGGTCAATCCAGGTTGCATCACAGCCCCTGAACGAATTGTGTAAGAATTTCGCTCTCTTTCACTGTCTTTGTTTCATGGGTTATTCAAAGTAATTTATTTTTATAATGGGGTTTAGCTGCTTTTCACTTCTGTGTTTATGCCGCTTTACATCCACTTGACACACTAACAGAGAGATATCTATACATAGGTTTTAAGATTATTACTAGTCAGATATATTCTTGTGCGGTGAATAGGGCGTGTTGAGTCCAGTTCTCTGAGCAAGGAGTAGGTCTTGTCTATTACATATTGGTTTTATGGAACGGTATCTGAGCTAATTTGAAACCCTTGTTTTATGTATCACCCCACCTCACCTTTCCCGTGAAGCAGCCATAGTGTGTTTTCTGCATGTGTGACTCTGTTCTGTTTTGTAATTCAGTTCAAGTGTAACGGTTTTTACATTCCCTCTATCAGTGATACCTTATGAGAAGTGTCCTTTTCTGTGTGACTTATTTCACTTAGAATCGTCGTACCTAAATCCACTCATCATGCTGCTACTAGCCTTATGACATTGATTTCATGGCTGAGTGATATTCCATTGTACATAAGGACCACAACTTCTTTATCCATTTTTCTCTTTCCTGGGATATTGAAGGTGGAATGAAGTGGAGGTCCTTGTCAACAGAGCAGCCCTAAACTTTGGGGTGCTTGTGTCTTGCTGATTTTTAATTTTCCCAATTTATACCCCCATGAGTGGAAGTGCCCTATGCTCTCTAAGCTTTGCTTTTTAGACGTTTCAGGACTCACCGTACGCTTCTCCAGAGTGGCTGTTGACAATTTACATCCCGCCCATCAGTGTAGCAAGGCTCCCATTTCTCCATGGCCTGTCCTGCATTTCTGGTTTTGAGACTTTTTTCAGCATGGCCCTTTTGACCGATGGGAAGCGAGACATCTTTGTAGCGCTGATTTGCCTTTCCAGGTTGCTTGGTTGGCCAAAAAGGGCGTATGCGTTTTTTCCTGAATATATTCAGGAAAAAACGCATACGCCCTTTTTGGCCAAGGGCATCATTGTCAACGTTTTGCCGCTTTTCATGTGCTTTAAAGGCGATTCGAATCTACCTCCTGAAATCTGTTTCCTGCAATTCTGCCTTGATTTCAAATCCTCTTCTTTGCCTTCCCTCAATATATTTGTGGACGAGAGTTATCATTTATAACTCTGCAGGTTTGTGAATTGCAGTGCCCTGAACCTCCATTTTACAACTCTCGTTTTTGGGAGATGGCCGCAAAAGCGCAGGATGGCTTCAGGCCCTGTTCTTGTTCCGGGGGGCAGGCTGAGCCTGTGGTTAATTCTTCTTCCTGATGGGAAAATAGAGTGACCTGTGCCTGTCCCAACACCAAGAGATACTCTCTCATTGGTTTCACGTCTTCCCGTTCATCCTCAGGACAAACTGCAACCTGTACGGAACAGGAGGTTAAAGGTGATGATGCTCCAAGGAGGGAGATTGCTAGTAAAGTGGCTGGAATGGCGAACCCGAGCACAAGGAGATGAGAAATGAGGTGCGTTTTAGAAACCTTTCCCCATCACACGGTGTACCATCTTCTGGGTTTCTCATGCATGTTTCCGATGTAGGAAGATGCCCTTGAACCTGGAGATTTGGGACCCATGCGATGGGTACCACGCAGTATTACTTTAAAGGGGCTGCGTTTGCTCACCCAACCTCACCAAACCTCTCAGCCGCAACAGTGTCCACCCTTATGTCTCATTCAGCTGTGGGTCTAGATATGGTCAATCCAGGTTGCATCACAGCCCCTGAACGCATTGTGTAAGAATTTCGCTCTCTTTCACTGTCTTTGTTTCATGGGTTTTTCAAAGTAATTTATTTTTATAATGGGGTTTAGCTGCTTTTCACTGCTGTGTTTATGCCGCTTTACACCCACTTGACACACTAACAGAGAGATATCAATACATAGCTTTTAAGATTATTACTAGTCAGATATATTCTTGTGCGGTGAATAGGGCGTGTTGAGTCCAGTTCTCTGAGCAAGGAGTAGGTCTTGTCTATTACATATTGGTTTTATGGAACGGTATCTGAGCTAATTTGAAACCCTTGTTTTATGTATCACCCCACCTCACCTTTCCCGTTAAGCAGCCATAGTGTGTTTTCTGCATGTGTGACTCTGTTCTGTTTTGTAATTCAGTTCAAGTGTAACGGTTTTTACATTCCCTCTATCAGTGATACCTTATGAGAAGTGTCCTTTTCTGTGTGACTTATTTCACTTAGAATCGTCGTACCTAAATCCACTCATCATGCTGCTACTAGCCTTATGACATTGATTTCATGGCTGAGTGATATTCCATTGTACATAAGGACCACAACTTCTTTATCCATTTTTCTCTTTCCTGGGATATTGATGGTGGAATGAAGTGGAGGTCCTTGTCAACAGAGCAGCCCTAAACTTTGGGGTGCTTGTGTCTTGCTGATTTTTCATTTTCCCAATTTATACCCCCATGAGTGGAAGTGCCCTATGCTCTCTAAGCTGTGTTTTTTAGATGTTTCAGGACACACCGTACGCTTCTCCAGAGTGGCTGTTGGCAATTTACATCCCGCCCATCAGTGTAGCAAGGCTCCCATTTCTCCATGGCATGTCCTGCATTTCTGGTTTTGACAGTTTTTTTAGCATGGGCCTTTTGACCGATTGGAAGCGAGACTTCTTTGTAGCACTGATTTGCCTTTCCAGGTTGCTTGCTTGGCCAAAAAGGGCGTATGCGTTTTTTCCTGAATATATTCAGGAAAAAACGCATACGCCCTTTTTGGCCAAGGGCATCATTGTCAACGTTTTGCCGCTTTTCATGTGCTTTAAAGGCGATTCGAATCTACCTCCTGAAATCTGTTTCCTGCAATTCTGCCTTGATTTCAAATCCTCTTCTTTGCCTTCCCTCAATATAATTGTGGACGAGAGTTATCATTTATAAGTCTGCAGTTTTGTGAATTGCAGTGCCCTGAACCTCCATTTTACAACTCGCTTTTTAGGGAGCTGGCCGCAATAGCGCAGTATGGCTTCAGGCCCTGTTCTGGTTCCGGGTGGCAGGCTGAGCCTGTGGTTAATTCTTCTTCCTGATAGGAAAATAGAGTGACCTGTGCCTGTCCCAACACCAAGAGCTAGTCTCTCATTGGTTCCACGTCTTCCCGTTCATCCTCAGGACAAATTGCAACCTGTACGGAACAGAAGGTTAAAGGTGATGATGCTCCAAGGAGGGAGATTGCTAGTAAAGTGGCTGGAATGGCGAACCCGAGCACAAGGAGATGAGAAATGAGGTGCGTTTTAGAAACCTTTCCCCATCACACGGTGTACCATCTTCTGGGTATCTCATGCATGTTTTCGATGTAGGAAGGTGGCATTGAACCTGGAGATTTGGGACCCATGCGATGGGTACCACGCAGTATTACTTTAAAGGGTCTGCGTTTGCTCACCCAACCTCACCAAACCTCTCAGCCCCAAGAGTGTCCACCCTTATGTCTCATCCAGCTGTGGGTCTAGATATGGTCAATCCAGGTTGCATCACAGCCCCTGAACGCATTGTGTAAGAATTTCGCTCTCTTTCACTGTCTTTGTTTCATGGGTTTTTCAAAGTAATTTATTTTTATAATGGGGTTTAGCTGCTTTTCACTGCTGTGTTTATGCCGCTTTACACCCACTTGACACACTAACAGAGAGATATCAATACATAGGTTTTAAGATTATTACTAGTCAGATATATTCTTGTGCGGTGAATAGGGCGTGTTGAGTCCAGTTCTCTGAGCAAGGAGTAGGTCTTGTCTATTACATATTGGGTTTATGGAATGGTATCTGAGCTAATTTGAAAACCTTGTTTTATGTATCACCCCACCTCACCTTTCCCGTTAAGCAGCCATAGTGTGTTTTCTGCATGTGTGACTCTGTTCTGTTTTGTAATTCAGTTCAAGTGTAACGGTTTTTACATTCCCTCTATAAGTGATACCTTATGAGAAGTGTCCTTTTCTGTGTGACTTATTTCACTTAGAGTCGTCGTACCTAAATCCACTCATCATGCTGCTACTAGCCTTATGACATTGATTTCATGGCTGAGTGATATTCCATTGTACATAAGGACCACAACTTCTTTATCCATTTTTCTCTTTCCTGGGATATTGAAGGTGGAATGAAGTGGAGGTCCTTGTCAACAGAGCAGCCCTAAACTTTGGGGTGCTTGTGTCTTGCTGATTTTTCATTTTCCCAATTTATAACCCCATGAGTGGAAGTGCCCTATGCTCTCTAAGCTTTGTTTTTTAGATGTTTCAGGACTCACCGTACGCTTCTCCAGAGTGGCTGTTGGCAATTTACATCCCGCCCATCAGTGTAGCAAGGCTCCCATTTCTCCATGGCCTGTCCTGCATTTCTGGTTTTGACACTTTTTTCAGCATGGCCTTTTTAACCGATGGGAAGCGAGACATCTTTGTAGCGCTGATTTGCCTTTCCAGGTTGCTTGGTTGGCCAAAAAGGGCGTATGCGTTTTTTCCTGAATATATTCAGGAAAAAACGCATACGCCCTTTTTGGCCAAGGGCATCATTGTCGACGTTTTGCCGCTTTTCATGTGCTTTAAAGGCGATTCGAATCTACCTCCTGAAATCTGTTTCCTGCAATTCTGCCTTGATTTCAAATCCTCTTCTTTGCCTTCCCTCAATATATTTGTGGACGAGAGTTATCATTTATAACTCTGCAGGTTTGTGAATTGCAGTGCCCTGAACCTCCATTTTACAACTCGCGTTTTTGGGAGATGGCCGCAAAAGCGCAGGATGGCTTCAGGCCCTGTTCTTGTTCCGGGGGGCAGGCTGAGCCTGTGGTTAATTCTTCTTCCTGATGGGAAAATAGAGTGACCTGTGCCTGTCCCAACACCAAGAGATAGTCTCTCATTGTTTTCACGTCTTCCCGTTCATCCTCAGGACAAATTGCAACCTGTACGGAACAGGAGGTTAAAGGTGATGATGCTCCAAGTAGGGAGATTGCTAGTAAAGTGGCTGGAATGGCGAACCCGAGCACAAGGAGATGAGAAATGAGGTGCGTTTTAGAAACCTTTCCCCATCACACGGTGTACCATCTTCTGGGTTTCTCATGCATGTTTTCGATGTAGGAAGATGCCCTTGAACCTGGAGATTTGTGACCCATACGATGGGTACCATGCAGTATTACTGTAAAGGGTCTGCGTTTGCTCACCCAACCTCACCAAACCTCTCAGCCCCAAGAGTGTCCACCCTTATGTCTCATCCAGCTGTGGGTCTAGATATGGTCAATCCAGGTTGCATCACAGCCCCTGAACGAATTGTGTAAGAATTTCGCTCTCTTTCACTGTCTTTGTTTCATGGGTTATTCAAAGTAATTTATTTTTATAATGGGGTTTAGCTGCTTTTCACTTCTGTGTTTATGCCGCTTTACATCCACTTGACACACTAACAGAGAGATATCTATACATAGGTTTTAAGATTATTACTAGTCAGATATATTCTTGTGCGGTGAATAGGGCGTGTTGAGTCCAGTTCTCTGAGCAAGGAGTAGGTCTTGTCTATTACATATTGGTTTTATGGAACGGTATCTGAGCTAATTTGAAACCCTTGTTTTATGTATCACCCCGCCTCACCTTTCCCGTGAAGCAGCCATAGTGTGTTTTCTGCATGTGTGACTCTGTTCTGTTTTGTAATTCAGTTCAAGTGTAACGGTTTTTACATTCCCTCTATCAGTGATACCTTATGAGAAGTGTCCTTTTCTGTGTGACTTATTTCACTTAGAATCGTCGTACCTAAATCCACTCATCATGCTGCTACTAGCCTTATGACATTGATTTCATGGCTGAGTGATATTCCATTGTACATAAGGACCACAACTTCTTTATCCATTTTTCTCTTTCCTGGGATATTTAAGGTGGAATGAAGTGGAGGTCCTTGTCAACAGAGCAGTCCTAAACTTTGGGGTGCTTGTGTCTTGCTGAATTTTAATTTTCCCAATTTATACCCCCATGAGTGGAAGTGCCCTATGCTCTCTAAGCTTTGCTTTTCAGACGTTTCAGGACTCACCGTACACTTCTCCAGAGTGGCTGTTGACAATTTACATCCCGCCCATCAGTGTAGCAAGGCTCCCATTTCTCCATGGCCTGTCCTGCATTTCTGGTTTTGACACTTTTTTCAGCATGGCCCTTTTGACCGATGGGAAGCGAGACATCTTTGTAGCGCTGATTTGCCTTTCCAGGTTGCTTGGTTGGCCAAAAAGGGCGTATGCGTTTTTTCCTGAATATATTCAGGAAAAAACGCATACGCCCTTTTTGGCCAAGGGCATCATTGTCAACGTTTTGCCGCTTTTCATGTGCTTTAAAGGCGATTCGAATCTACCTCCTGAAATCTGTTTCCTGCAATTCTGCCTTGATTTCAAATCCTCTTCTTTGCCTTCCCTCAATATATTTTTGGACAAGAGTTATCATTTATAACTCTGCAGGTTTGTGAATTGCAGTGCCCTGAACCTCCATTTTACAACTCGCTTTTTAGGGAGCTGGCCGCAAAAGCGCAGGATGCCTTCAGGCCCTGTTCTGGTTCCGGGGGCAGGCTGAGCCTGTGGTTAATTCTTCTTCCTGATGGGAAAATAGAGTGACCTGTGCCTGTCCCAACACCAAGAGCCAGTCTCTCATTGGTTCCCCGTCTTCCCGTTCACACTCAGGACAAATTGCAACCTGTACGGAGCAGGAGGTTAAAGGTGCTGATGCTCCAAGTAGGGAGATTGCTAGTAAAGCGGCTGGAATGGCGAACCCGGGCACAAGGAGATGAGAAATGAGGTGCGTTTTAGAAACCTTTCCACATCACACGGTGTACCATCTTCTGGGTTTCTCATGCATGTTTTCGATGTAGGAAGATGCCCTTGAACCTGGAGATTTGTGACCCATACGATGGGTACCATGCAGTATTACTGTAAAGGGTCTGCGTTTGCTCACCCAACCTCACCAAACCTCTCAGCCCCAAGAGTGTCCACCCTTATGTCTCATCCAGCTGTGGGTCTAGATATGGTCAATCCAGGTTGCATCACAGCCCCTGAACGAATTGTGTAAGAATTTCGCTCTCTTTCACTGTCTTTGTTTCATGGGTTATTCAAAGTAATTTATTTTTATAATGGGGTTTAGCTGCTTTTCACTTCTGTGTTTATGCCGCTTTACACCCACTTGACACACTAACAGAGAGATATCTATACATAGGTTTTAAGATTATTACTAGTCAGATATATTCTTGTGCGGTGAATAGGGCGTGTTGAGTCCAGTTCTCTGAGCAAGGAGTAGGTCTTGTCTATTACATATTGGTTTTATGGAACGGTATCTGAGCTAATTTGAAACCCTTGTTTTATGTATCACCCCACCTCACCTTTCCCGTGAAGCAGCCATAGTGTGTTTTCTGCATGTGTGACTCTGTTCTGTTTTGTAATTCAGTTCAAGTGTAACGGTTTTTACATTCCCTCTATCAGTGATACCTTATGAGAAGTGTCCTTTTCTGTGTGACTTATTTCACTTAGAATCGTCGTACCTAAATCCACTCATCATGCTGCTACTAGCCTTATGACATTGATTTCATGGCTGAGTGATATTCCATTGTACATAAGGACCACAACTTCTTTATCCATTTTTCTCTTTCCTGGGATATTGAAGGTGGAATGAAGTGGAGGTCCTTGTCAAAAGAGCAGCCCTAAACTTTGGGGTGCTTGTGTCTTGCTGATTTTTAATTTTCCCAATTTATACCCCCATGAGTGGAAGTGCCCTATGCTCTCTAAGCTTTGCTTTTTAGACGTTTCAGGACTCACCGTACGCTTCTCCAGAGTGGCTGTTGACAATTTACATCCCGCCCATCAGTGTAGCAAGGCTCCCATTTCTCCATGGCCTGTCCTGCATTTCTGGTTTTGAGACTTTTTTCAGCATGGCCCTTTTGACCGATGGGAAGCGAGACATCTTTGTAGCGCTGATTTGCCTTTCCAGGTTGCTTGGTTGGCCAAAAAGGGCGTATGCGTTTTTTCCTGAATATATTCAGGAAAAAACGCATACGCCCTTTTTGGCCAAGGGCATCATTGTCAACGTTTTGCCGCTTTTCATGTGCTTTAAAGGCGATTCGAATCTACCTCCTGAAATCTGTTTCCTGCAATTCTGCCTTGATTTCAAATCCTCTTCTTTGCCTTCCCTCAATATATTTGTGGACGAGAGTTATCATTTATAACTCTGCAGGTTTGTGAATTGCAGTGCCCTGAACCTCCATTTTACAACTCGCGTTTTTGGGAGATGGCCGCAAAAGCGCAGGATGGCTTCAGGCCCTGTTCTGGTTCCAGGGGGCAGGCTGAGCCTGTGGTTAATTCTTCTTCCTGATGGGAAAATAGAGTGACCTGTGCCTGTCCCAACACCAAGAGATAGTCTCTCATTGGTTTCACGTCTTCCCGTTCATCCTCAGGACAAATTGCAACCTGTACGGAACAGGAGGTTAAAGGTGATGATGCTCCAAGGAGGGAGATTGCTAGTAAAGTGGCTGGAATGGCGAACCCGAGCACAAGGAGATGAGAAATGAGGTGCGTTTTAGAAACCTTTCCCCATCACACGGTGTACCATCTTCTGGGTTTCTCATGCATGTTTCCGATGTAGGAAGATGCCCTTGAACCTGGAGATTTGGGACCCATGCGATGGGTACCACGCAGTATTACTTTAAAGGGGCTGCGTTTGCTCACCCAACCTCACCAAACCTCTCAGCCGCAACAGTGTCCACCCTTATGTCTCATCCAGCTGTGGGTCTAGATATGGTCAATCCAGGTTGCATCACAGCCCCTGAACGCATTGTGTAAGAATTTCGCTCTCTTTCACTGTCTTTGTTTCATGGGTTTTTCAAAGTAATTTATTTTTATAATGGGGTTTAGCTGCTTTTCACTGCTGTGTTTATGCCGCTTTACACCCACTTGACACACTAACAGAGAGATATCAATACATAGGTTTTAAGATTATTACTAGTCAGATATATTCTTGTGCGGTGAATAGGGCGTGTTGAGTCCAGTTCTCTGAGCAAGGAGTAGGTCTTGTCTATTACATATTGGGTTTATGGAACGGTATCTGAGCTAATTTGAAACCCTTGTTTTATGTATCACCCCACCTCACCTTTCCCGTGAAGCAGCCATAGTGTGTTTTCTGCATGTGTGACTCTGTTCTGTTTTGTAATTCAGTTCAAGTGTAACGGTTTTTACATTCCCTCTATCAGTGATACCTTATGAGAAGTGTCCTTTTCTGTGTGACTTATTTCACTTAGAATCGTCGTACCTAAATCCACTCATCATGCTGCTACTAGCCTTATGACATTGATTTCATGGCTGAGTGATATTCCATTGTACATAAGGACCACAACTTCTTTATCCATTTTTCTCTTTCCTGGGATATTGATGGTGGAATGAAGTGGAGGTCCTTGTCAACAGAGCAGCCCTAAACTTTGGGGTGCTTGTGTCTTGCTGATTTTTCATTTTCCCAATTTATACCCCCATGAGTGGAAGTGCCCTATGCTCTCTAAGCTGTGTTTTTTAGATGTTTCAGG